>NC_143013.1:102179151-102351651 GCF_055824585.1 Amblyomma mixtum
AAAACTGCATCGACTACTTCGTGGACACATGTGGCGTCATCGTGCCTCCCCACAGCCGGGACCTGTGCCCTGATGGCGAAGGAGACTACTAGGATCAGAGACAGAGCCATGCACTGGCAGGCCGCATTGGTGCAATGGGCAGAGTTATCAGCAAGCAACTCTCGTATAATTCCTCTTTATGAAGACAGGCAGCCTGTTTCCATGTAGCGCTGAATACAGCTGCCTTACTTTTTAATAAAGTTTCATGGAGGCGTTGAAGGTGGTGTTCTGAAATTCGCATTAAATATTTTTGAAAAATACCTGCAATGTGGACATCTTACTTTAGTACCTTATAGCAAATAGCAGCAGCGAGCACCCACTCCTAGATTTCCAACAGGGTACGTTGTTGGGCGATTTTTTGACAATGTTTCAGGACTACAGTGGGAAGAACGGGACATGGAAGAAGAAAACATGCAGGGACACAACACAGCGTCGCGTTGTGTCTCTGCATGTTTCCTTCTTCCATGTACAATACATCACGCTGTAGTCATGGAATATAAATTCCCAGCAACACTACTGAGAGCATGTATGAAAACTTTTTTTCAAAATGAATCGCATTCGCCTCTAACTCCCAAAAAGCTCCAATGGCACTGTTTTCACCAAAGCACGCATACGTGTGATTCGGTACACCGCAAACAAGGCATAAGTTAAAATCAGCCCGGAGCGCACAAAAGCAAGAGAATTAGACGAGATGAAGTGAAATGTGACATCGTAAAGTTTATTTGAAATGTGTTGAGAGATTTTAACTCCACAGTTATGCGATGCGAAATAAAGAGCGAAATCATCATGAACTGAAGGAGTCGGATGCAGCACACTTCTGCAGCGTATGTGTCTGGTATCGGAGGCTTTTAACAGCACCCTAGAGCGGTTATACTATGGAGGCATTTTACTGAGGAGTAGTGATGCGCCAGTCTTCGCATCGTACTATTTAAGCAGCAACCAATAACTCATCGGTCCCTCATGACATCATCATGAACACGGAATTGGGTTCCCGACCCTTGCCACTACTTTGAGATTATGGTTATGATAACGTTGAATGAGAACAACGTAGAGGTCGCGAGCTTGCACGTCCTTTCCATGCAGAGCGGGCAGCCCTTTCAAAACTTTCTTTAGATAGTCTACAGCCTGTCCATAGACATTTGTCTACAAATTCTACAGAATTTCTATCGACAAATCCTATAGAAAGGGCATAGACAGTCAAAGGATTAATGACCATACACTTTTAGTATACTCTTTTGCAGTGGCAATGTGTAGACTGCGAATAGCCGAAAGAAAATAACTGTAGAAAGGAAATAGTGTGTACAAGAAGCATATGCAAAGTGTACTGACCATTTTAGTAAGGAGCGCGAGCAATACCTTAGTTAGACAGGCTGCTGAACCGTGGTTCAGTTTGCCTCAGTTAATGTCAACCACAGTTGTGTGCAGTTAGACGGAGAGCCTGACCGAGTTACGCCGGGAACCATGGCTAATACAAACGGAGGTTGGTCACCTCAGTCAGCCAAGCTGTCAAAATGGCTGTCACCATTTCGACTGAGCTCGCTGCAACATCGAGTGAAACAACCTCCGAGAAGCAATTAACTGGTCTACTGGCACTACAGAAGCTTCAATACACATCTGGGAGGAAAATCTGTCCGCTGTGCGGTCCAATATGTGCGATTCCTGGGTATACAACTCAATGGCGGAGTCTATGAAGGTGCGCTTGCCGGCAGGCGAAGGGCCGTACTCACCAAAGCAGATCCGGCAGAAGATCATCATCATCAGCCTGACTGCGCCCACTGCAGGGCAAAGGCCTCTCCCATGTCTCTCCAATTAACCCTGTCCTTCGCCAGCCGCGGCCACCATATTCCCACGAACTGTACTGGTGTAGATTACAAGCTATGTTGATGCTCTGTGAATGCTGGTGTATGGTGTTATGTATACGTATACATACAAACATGCACAAAGCCGCACGACAACCGCTGCTGCAGTGGTGACTCGTCCGGCGTGCATCTATAGAATGCACAACTAATTAGCTAACTGTCCTCTGTTGCACGCGAAGCGTTATACCCTGAACTCGACTCGCTTGAACTGTCTGCGTAGATATCTATAGTGGTAACATCGACAGTTGTGATGTTTCAATGTTTGATTGGCAGCATCACCTGGATCATCCCGTATGCTGGCGGAAATGATTTGCGCCAATCGCAAGCGGGACTGTTTCGTTTCTAATGTCCTATGGAGTGCATAGCATTGCGTACTGCCGCTTGGATTTGTTTAGTATTACGCGAACGTCGACCACGCTGCTTCTTCACGCCTACTACGGTGATATTCAGGGAAACTGGGGAATTTTCGCGCAACAACGAAGGTCGTCTCTCGTTCAAGCTAGTCTGGTATGTTATTTCCCAGCCTGTCAGCGTTAAAGCTTTCAACTGCCTTAACGTCGGCGACCGCGTGATAATAATAAATGTCTGAGAGGCTGTAATGGCTGATATTCATCTAATATTTTTTCTTTTAAAATTAACAAATACAAAATTAACACGGGAAGATGCGGATGTAGAAAATGACTTATTGCAGAGTGATGGCGGACGTGCTTCCGTGTGTTCGTCCCATGACTGACATCGCGGACACTGCCATATAGCTCAGCCAGTAAAACAAGCACTGCACATAATTGGCTTTTCAAGTCATTTTGAAAATTCGGTTGACTTTTTTTCATTAGCTTATAAAGGGCATCAGAATCGTTCGCATTGCTATTGTAGTAAAAGCTTGTATATTGCTCTGAATGATCTGGTATTAAAATTTTAACGCATTCTTTGGAGGGAGGTAAACCTTATGGCATCGAATTCCTGCAGAAGTCGTACTTTTCTCTGAATCATTTCCTCCGAGGTGATGTAAGTTTTTTATTTTTATTGTGCAAAATTTTCCTGCTTGCGTACACAGAGTCGGGGTTGAACAAACAAATGCTTATAAAGCATTTTGCTCAAGAGGGATGTATCACTGGCCCAAGGATCAAAAGTGCACTATGTAAAACCCCTTTGCAACTTCAGCTGCGTGTCATGTTTTGAAATATTTGGGGTGTATTATGGCGTATTTCTGCCTAAGAATTGGTACGTTACTCATCATTACCTATGGCTTGAAGTGCAGCAACCAGCGGTTCGCAGACACTCTGGCTCAATCGTATCTGATGCTTCTTTGAAAAGAAATAGCTTCCCCCGTAAACTAGAATAACTGTGGTGCCAGTATTGGCAGAAAACATTCATAAGGGCTTGCAAGAAGTGTTAGATCTCCCTGCGTAAAAATTACGGACACGCAAACAAAATTCACGCCACCGAGAAGGCGTGATGCGAAGTAGCCACATGTGCTATGGGGAGGACCCAGGATACTATAAAAAGTACACCCGTGTAACTTCGGAACGAATGAAGCAATAGCTACTAAATTTCAGTAATCTGTTTTTCTTTATAAGGGAGCAATATCTGCTAAAAATGAAGAAAATCCCTCCGTTAGATTTTTCTTGGTCCCTAATGGGTAAACTGCTAGTTTGTTTCAACGGAATTCACTTTACATGCCCTGCATTTCGTGGTACTGGCCGATAACCGGACAGCGACATTCTGCCAACCGGGCTAATAAGTAGATAAGTTCTTGTTTTCAGCGCTGTCGTTGCGGGACCGTGCAGCTGTTTGGTGGAATAGGATATAAAGACCGTAGAATTCGCAAAAAACATCGCTGTCAGGCGCCACTTGGGGCACTTGCCAACTGCCTGCTTTTACAAAAGAGGCAATCAACTTATCTCACCACTACGCAGCTAGCTTCAGCCTCGCACACATGTGGACAACGGGCGTGCTGGTCTGCAATGGCGCGTTTGCTCCAGCAGCTTGCGCGCCTGCTGCTGTTGCTGTCAGCGCAATTTCTTGGGCTGGTCCTTCTGTTCCCATTGCTGATGTCTCGCAAACTGCGCCAGCTCTACTTCGTCGCTTTCTACCGGCTTGTGGCAATCCTCCATGCGAATGCTTTAGCTGCGACGAGACGCGCTGCACTGAAGCCGCTCCAGTCACTGGAGTCTCATGACCTCGCACTGCGGCAGCTGGGCTCCCTCAGGGTGCTCGAGATTGGCGCGGGACTTGGGGGCAATTTCGAGCACGTGAAGCGCCCCATCAAGTACACCAACGTGGACCCCAACAAGGAGTTCGGCGCCGTTTTCTTGAAAGAGCTTAAATCTTTCCCCCAAGTAAGTCCACATCTCCAATATCGGCGAGGTATGACCATCCTGGTTCAAGTCATCAGGTATAATTATAATTTGTGTTATCACATGAAATGACGACAGATTCTGTTGCTGTCATGGTAGCGGCGGCCACATGGGCTTGCTTGAATTTTTGGCTTTCTATTTCAAAGTAACGGGATGCATGTCGTTACTAGTGTTAATACCTCTTTCGTGTGATATTGAAAAGGTGCCTAAAAATAAATGCGAAAATGCGAGGCCTATAAAGTTTCTTCAGTGCACACTGGTGCGAGATCTTTCTTTCAACTTGTGAAAAATTGGAAGTTGGTTTTTGAGGAAAGGAAATGGCGCAGTATCGGTCTCACATCCCGATGAACATCTGAACCGCGCTGTAAGGGCAGGGAGGAAGGTTTGAGTGTTTTTTCCACAACAAAATACAGTCATTTGACATCTGATTTCAGCCAGAAAGCCAGGCAACAAGCGCTCAAAATACGGCTCCGATTTTGTTGAGATAAATATTGAAATGAGTTTAAAGTGCACCTTAATGCTGTTATCAGCTGTCAGGAGAAAAAATTTGTACACTGATATATCTTTCCAATAGAGAAAAAGGGTATCTACGTGATAAAATCGGTAAAGTGCGTGCAACATACGAAGGTGCCTGTTTTGAGGTATGATTTTATAGTGGGGCTTTGCTTCAGGGCCCTGATAGACGAATGCAAAATTGTTTGCGGGTTACATGTACCTACAAAAGAGCTACAGCATCAGGTTCATCATACATGCCTTGTATTCTGAAGCAGGAAGAACTTTACGTTATAGACATAACTACGTAACATTATTTCACTGACATGTTTATGCTTATTCATCAAGTCCTTGCTCTGCTGTCTGCTGGGTGCCTAAACGTCACCTTATATGACACCACATCTAAAGCCCTAAACTCTAAGACGAGTGTTACTATTTCCTTACGCGTCGCCGGAACATATGCGTGTTTCGTTGTTAAAGACACTACCTGATCATGAATTCACGATTACTGGTACCTGGAAGGCGTCGTAACCTGCATACAATTTGTCGCATTATGAAAATTTGTGCTCCTCAATTGGTCAGCGGGCGAAGCGATCTAAGCAGCGTGCTGGTGGCCCGTGTAAATAAGCCGATGTTCTCTCGAGTGTGTGATGCAAGGGTAGGCGTCGAAATTCGACGCCGAACGCTGTTAGTACCTGGGAATATCCTATTTAATATTTGTTTTTATTCTCTGCATATATGGGCCCGACCTATATTTAAGCGATGCCACTGTGAATTATTTTTGGGCACTCTCATCACAGCCTCTGCCATTGTCCGTATGGATGTGCGTCAGTTCAGAAAAGGCGAAAGACAGCAGCTGCTTTCTTAACCTCTCGCCTGCAGGTTGGCAAATCTCTCATTAAAGAATCACGGCACTGTTTGTATCGCCTTGAGAATCTAGGCGTCATACGAAAAATACATTCTAAATAGGAAAGACCTAGTATCAGCCCGGCGGTGATGCTGTGAGCTCACAGGAAAAAAGAATGAATATCCACGATTTAAAATAAATGACCTATTCTAATCACTCTACGGTATACGGGAAGACGCTGGGAGTTTGAACCTCCTGAAGCATGAACTTAATATGTGCGAGCTGCTGTATTGTGCTCTTAATTTTCATATCTTAACAATCTTAGGGCAGGCATTTTTTTATATCTGCTTCAGATGACATAATAAGTCATGCCTGCACCCTAGAGAAAAACACTTGCAGTATTATTAGTCTTTCTTTTACATCCGTCATATTATTTGCAGTTACAGTGTTATTTTAATTGTATTGTTTTACATTAGTCATATAATCTTACATTTACAGTATCGTTGCTTTTATTTATATCAGTTCACAGTTTTGTTATTAAGTGTTCTATTTCCGCAGTGGAGTCCTACGGAATCATTCCCTTTCTAGTACGTGTACCCGTATAGTACACGGGCGTTTTCACACCCATTTCTCCAACCTGGGTGGAAAACGGTGAAAAAACGGTGGAAAAGTCACGTACGCTTGCAGTGCGCCCGTCGGTATAGCTTCCTCATTTTATGTTTTGCTTTGTAGGTTGAATTGGAGCGTTGGTGTCGTGGTTACGGGGAAGACATGAGTGAGCTTGCAGATGGCCACTTCGACGCAGTTATTTTCACGTATCTGCTGTGCTCGGTTAAAAGCGGAGAAAAGATTCTGGAAGAAGTCAGAAGAGTGCTTGTCAAAGTGCGTAGTTTTTCATTTTCATGCTGATGTTAACATTTATGCAATGTATTTTGCTTCCATTCTCGGCAAAATAATGAGAACTGCTAGAAAACTACAGCGGCCCTGAAGCTTTATATGAGGCGGAGATTCAAGCTGATCATAGAGCTGTACATATTGTCACGTTGTAGTGACGGCAGTCCAGCGGTCAGGAAGACACCAGAAATACTTGCAAATGAAGCTCTTTATTTGGGCTGACTTGCGCCCGGAAAAGAACTGAATCACTCGGGGACGGCGTAAGCAACAAGCGTGCACGTCGGTCGTCGAACTACGAATGCGGGCTGCTCGAGGCATCGTTCAATTTAAAGCCGGCAAGGAAATTTCGAGATAACAGGTCGAGATCGTCTAGAGTAATCTGGAAACACGTAGATGCAGCTCGGCATGGCTGTGATCAATCGAGATTAGTCCGGTCGCTTCTCGCGTCACGAACACAAATGATAACACCCCTTTCCTGCTGCCTTGCGCGAACGAACGGGCACTACAATGCTACGTGGCAATATGTGAAACTCTATTAACTTTCCATCCGAATGGTATGCAGAGAAAAGAAATTTCACCATAATATAGCCAGGGCAAGGTTCGAATCAGCGACACCACAAACATCTTAGCTTTGTTTCTCGACGCCTTAGAACCACTCGGCCAACTCCGAAGCCTCTCTTGCTGTGTGTTCTCACTTGCTACTCCCTTGAGCTGTGCGTTATAGATTGTCGCCGTTCACACTTTTGTTCAGGCGCGGCAAATGTTTGTTAACGCCGCTGATGTGTGCTCCAGCACTGCGCTGAATGCGCTTCTGAGCACTACAACCAGACGCGGCTGAACGCGGCTATACCTAAAGCACGGAAATCTGTTGAAGATGCAGCAAACACTGTCAAGCTGGGAGAAGCCGCTGTGGCGGGGAACCACACACGAACAGAGGCACCGGGTTGCTAGCGGTACAATGGTCAGATTCCTCGAAAACTAGGCATCAAGTGTAGTTTAGTCTTGGGCTTTGCCATCGACAGATTGAGCCGCATATGGAGCCCAATAGCATGCAGGCAACCTGTGGTGCCTAAATATTTTCCCTCCTGTTTATCAGATTATCAGATGAAAATTACGAGGAACTTTAGCGGCTAAAGTGCTGAAAGGCGAAAGCCTGAGTGCTGCATTCTGCTACGCGATTGTTCACTTCACATTTTGTTGGTGCATTAATTAACTGCCAATTAACGACGCTTAAGCTTCGCCTTTAGGAGTGGAACGCGACAGCGTGTTGTACAGCTGCCACTGAGTCCATTGAACGCCACCACCCGTTCGGCGCGACGCCTTGCCCTTTGAACGCAACGCTTTTTAAGGAAAGTAAATGGCGCAGTAATTCTCTGTCGTCTCGGTGACACCTGAGCCGCACTGTACAGGAAGGGAGGAAGTGGAGTGAAAGAAGAAAGAGGGACCGTAGTGAAGAGAATGAAAATTGTATTTGAGGAAAGGAAATTACGCATTAACTGTCTCGCATATCTCAGTAGACACTAGTCGAAAATTGTATTTGACGAAAGAAAGTTGCGCAGTAACTGTGTCACATATTTCGGTGGACACCCGTCAAAATTCGCGCGTGGCGACATCACGACAATTTGGACCAATCTGAAACGCGGACAAATACGCCTTGCTCGTCAGTAAATTGGTTTTTGAGGAAAGGAAATGTATCTGTCTCGCATATCTCGGTGCACTCCTGAACCTCGCCGTAACTGGAAGAGAGGAAGATGGGAGTGAACGAAGACACCGTATTCACCAGACGCGCCTTTGTTCATTCCAAACCATCGAGCTGGCATGGCCGACTGGTAGCGTGCTCGACTCGCACTCCGGAGGCCGGGGTTCGATTCCCAAGCTCGGCCAATTTCTTACTCGGTTTTATTTATTTATCTGGTCTGACTAGAAAGGTTAATTGGACTAATTGGGTGAAGTAAGCAGTTAACTAAACTCAAACTAACTTGGAGCATCACTATACGATCCCTTTAATTGGTTGCATGGTTAGTAGTCAAAGTACAATTGGCCCCGTTTGAAATTCGCGCACTGGGACGTTACGACCGTTTCGACCAACTGAAAAGCATGACATTTCTTGTCGACAGCTCCTGCTTACAACGATGAGGCATTAAAGGCTTCCGCCTTAAAAATTACACGGTAATGTAGAGGGAGCAAACAAATATTGATATTGTGCTGTAGAAGAAAATTCATCATTATGCTAACTTAATGGTGAAATGTTCTTGTGGAGTTTGCTTTTGTTTTCCTTAACTGCACGTTGACAAGCGCCTGGTAGCATATGCATAGGAAACATGCAGCATTGTTGTTCTCTTCGGAAGAGATGTAAAGAAGATATATGCGGCGGTAGAATGCCCTGCTTTCGTGCTAACAATCGTCGGCGCCAACCTGTGTCGTCAACGTGCGACCGCAGGTCAGTGGTCCATGCAGTTTTTTGTTCAAGCACGAAAGCAGCCGTCTGTTTTTTATGTAACGGACAAAAAAGAGGTCCTCGTGTCACGACAGCTGGCAACAGAAAAATCAAGCCATTCGTAGTATGCCAGAACACAACCATCATTTAAGATGTTGCTGCTGTGCACCGCTGAACAACCAAGGGGTGAGCGACCTGCATGCCGCAGTTATTAGCTCCGCTCTTGGCTGCAACTGTTATTCTCAGCCGTCGCCAATCTCAGCGAGACATGAGATGGCTTCCACGCATGGCTGCGCACTACGCACAGGCTTCTTTGCACTTCCGTATTCTAATTCACCTCTATATTGTAGAGTAGGGACACTACAAACTAGTTTGGATCACCAGTCTGCGTTGCTGGGCGTGTTGATGACTGAAAATTCTGCTGACTGCATATTATGGAGTCACTGCTGCTCAGTGCTGTAGAGAGTTCGTGGCTAGTTACGTGAAACCTGCGGCCAAAAAGGCAATTGAACGTATGCATAAGCACCACACCGCCGTTATAGGCGGTGTTTATCAAGTCTCCAAATTGTTAAGGCATGTTCCCCTGAAAGTTCGCGCACTGGTTTAGAAAGGTGAACTTTCCTGGGCTTTTAATGGCGGAGCGCATCAAAGGGCCCAAAAATGATTTTTTTTGCCGGCTGCACGAATGTCATCTACATTGTTTTGTTTACGTGTGGGACGTCCAATGTTCGTAAAACGGTGCGAAGTGTCACTGATCGCCTCGGAAAAAGCGCTCGTCTCTGAAAGCAGCTGACCCCAAAACTGCAACCTGGAACTGTAATGTGAATCTGTATGCGGTGTGTTAATGCGGTTCCCAATTTTCTACGAGGGAAATTTTCGAGGCCTACACTTGCGCACATAAGGGACCATATTGTGCTAGCAATACCTCTCTTACCCTGTCGCACCACGCAGTGGCCATATTAGTCGTTAATGTGTTTTGCGTTTTGCTATTGCTTTTTTTCATTTGTGTACATGCACTTTTCACATTTACTTAAACGCGCTCACCATAAAAATCTATCCAGTCGATCCTCAGCGCTTGTGTGTGTGTCATCGTCTCATTGTGTTGACTTTTTGTGCGCTCTTATTCGGTCTCACTGCCTGGAAATCTGTGAAATTAAGTCCAGACGGACGTATCGGAGCCTCATTAGCTGCATGTAAACGCGGACCGAAGTAGGTAGTACGGACTTTTTTTCAAAAGTAAACACAGGTCCGATCGGATAACGGCGTCGGTATCAATTAGTGCTTCCAGAAGCCTTCCTTGAACTTCTACAAGCATCATATTGGACGGGCCTGGAGGAGGACTTGCAGGATGAGGTCGCAGTGCAGAAAGAGTCGACAAGTTGTGCTGCACAGGTTCAAAACGGGATGACAGGAAAGGTGTTGTCGCAGCAACTTGAGCATGCGTCGGGACGCAGTGAGAGACAGGGGGATCTTGATTAATGGGCCACGTAAAGAAGGCCAGCTCATCGTTGATTATGTCACCCAAACTGGAGAGAGGAGGTGGAGTTGGGAAACTGGCGGCAGATGATGAAATGGCGCCAGAGAGTTCTTCGCGGATTATAGAGCGAATTAGCGTGCGCAATTCTGCATCGGTCGAGGGGCGAGGATCCCACGTTTCTTTAAGCCAATTTGACTGCAGGTCTTGAAGACCATGGCAGGTGGTACGAATGTGTTGTATCTAGGAAGAGTTTCGTGCAGCTAGAGCCGTGAAGAAGAACGAGCCGATGCCTTTCAGGGCATGGCGAACGCAGTCGGCTTCAGGCATGGCCTTGTTCACACGACCGCAGAGAGCAAGGACGTCCTAATTGTACGGTGTGTAAGACTCGCCTGGCAGCAGTACGAGAGTGTTCGAATTCTTTTTTTGTAGACGGCAGGGCCAGCGCCGACGGTACCAAAGATATGGCGAATCTGCTAGAAGAGTACATTATTATGTGATATTTTCGGGCAGACTTTATTGGATGCCATCTACATGGTAAATCACTGCGTCAACCAGCGAGTAGATACAAAGCACTAAGCTGGTAATGTTTACATCAATTTTGAGTGTTTAAAAGTTATCTGCTCACTCCACAGTTTTTAAAACAACGTCTATTTCCAAACTGAATTTCATTAATATTTTCTATTTGGCTTTTGTACAATTTTATGTTGTGCATAATAGCGAGTTTAGTGACTAAGAGTATCTGCAGTATACAGTTGAGTGTGTCTTATGCCTTACATATTGCTTGAGGCTGAATTTGTGCAAAAATCGATTCTCTTACTTTTCCAGGGCGGACATCTAATCTTCCTGGAACACGTGGCCTTCCCCAAGGGCACATGGCAGAGGCTGCTGCAGGACCTTATGACTCCGCTATGGAGACTCACTTGCTGCAACTGTCACCTGAACAGAAACTCTGTCGAGCTTATAGAAGGGGCCGGTTTCTCGAGCGTCACTACATACTACGTATATCCGGATGTTAACACTGTATGGATGCGTCAAGCGTATGGGACAGCTACCACCTGAGGTGTTGGTAAATTTATGATTGTGGTTGTAATTTCAGTGCCTTGCTATTTACACATAAAGATTTGCTCCAGAGAGACGGGCTATAAGGCCCTGTTTCGTGAGATCGCAGCCCAGGCCACCGTCTGCACAGAACAAGGAATGCGCCTTTGAATACAGAGTGCAAGTGGCGCGGAGGAACAGGTGCTGCCCGTTGGCTTGCGCCAGGAGCCTCCGAGGTTTAGCATCTTCGTTGTTTTCGCCATTATGAGCGCATAATCCGATGGGATGGAGTGACATGCAAAAAATAATGAAATTGTAACGACCAGGTCAAGCAAGAACAGAATGAACGTTTATTGATAGCAGCTGCTCGGTTTCATAAGGGCAGGTCGATGTAGGCACGTGTTCGCGTCAACGGCAGCGGTCGGTTCGGGATGGGCTGGCACGCACAGCGCATGCGTATCATGTATGATACATCACCGTGCGGTGGTCCAGGGACCCAAGGGGGGTCTAAACACACTTGCCGTAATAAAGTTTTTTTCTCTCTCTCTCTCTTCCCTTGTTTATTGATTGTTGGGAATGCGTCACGAATTCACTTGGTTGAAGTTGTGATCGTAATAAAGCCTCTTTGGCGGCCTCCTGCTTCTGGTGGACCGCCTCACCGCTGGTGTAGAGTGTCCGTCCGTAGATGGCGCAGCAGCTACTCTTCTTGGACTGGGCCCCTGCTCGTCGACGGGCTCGCACTCACTCTCGGACTCGTCACTTCAGAGTGCGTTGCTCTAGAAGGGTTCCAACGTCGCATTTAGATGCTTGCGGTTGCGGCGAAGCAGCTTGTTATCTTCGGTAAGCACCCGGTATGACCGCGGCGCTACCGGCCCCAGTACTTGCGCTTTGCGACTCCACTGTTTGTGACGAATCCTAACAAATTCTCCTTTCAGGAGGGCCGGTAGGGATTTTGCGCCGGTGTCCAGCGGCTTGCGTATCATGCACGATACAGAAATAATGCAACATTCATTCAAGAATCAGCAAAAGCTGTGCCGCATAAGCGCGCAGTGAAGTTTGTTTGCGCTTTCCTGTGTTTTCTCAACATACGTATGTGTGGGCACAGACTTGGGGATGCTTTCGGAAAGTGCGTTTGCAGGCAACATCTCTAGTTGTTTGTGTTCAAGCCCCTAATATTTGAGGGCTCTGACCTCTCGATTACCTACAGCGTCGGAGAAGCCTTTTGAGGAGTTCGACGGCGTCTTAATACTGCACGTCCCGCCCATCGATGACACAGGTTGCACGAAGCGCGGGCGTAGGGTACATGCAGGATTTTATCATAGTGTGATAGGTTAGTGCGCACCCAACCCAATGACGACAGAGTTCAGCGCTCCCAGCTTTCACCCACAAGCATGGGCTGTTGTTCGCTTGCAATTTGGGACACGTCGCATACAAAAATCTCACTGTAAATCCGCATGGAGTATTGAACCTCTTATGTGGCACGGTCTCAGAGGCGATGGCGTACTGGGCTTTGTGCATGAGCAAACTTTTGAGGCGCGCGTGGCATGGACAATCAAAAGCGCCAAGCTTGCGAAGACCCAGCTGGTTGTGCCGCCGAGGTCGAAATGAAGAGAGCGCGATGACCTACGCGACGCCGATAAGAGGGCCAACGACATCACCGCGAAGACCTAGAAGCGCATGCCTCGCAAGTAGAGGGAAGGCGGTTTCAATGGAGACTTCGCAGTGAGTGCTGCGGAAGCCTAGGCAATGAAACCTACTTGCGAAGATTCTGCATTGCGTGCCACCAAAGTGGGTACTAAAATCAATTAAAGGTAAGTGAAAGCCGAAGGAGCAATCAAGGCATTCACAGGTGAATTCTGGAGGCCTGTGTATATGAACTCGATTGAGTCGAGTCTAGTTTGCTTGTCGGGTAAAAAAACCAGTTGTCGGGTTGATGCAAACGCTGTCGGGTCGAGCAAAACAAGCCGGAGAGCGAGTAGGGTTAACTCGCCTGCAGGGGGTAGGTTAATTACTCGCCTTTCTGAAAGCTTCAAGCCGAAGAGTCAGGCTAGTGGGAGGGGAGAGGATAAATGCCAACCTGTTTTCCGCCTGCGCCGTCGTGCCTTCGAGACAGCGGTGCCGTGTCCCAATTGTGGAGGCTGTCACTGCCCTTCCCCGCTGCGCTGCTCGACCCTTGGTGTCGCTTCAGTTTAACCGGTTTTGTCTCGATAGAACCTAATTCATGTAAACACACAGTCGTCGAGTTGGCCTTACCTTGCTCAACTCGACCCCTGACTGGACCCGCCGCTCTCGGGTTCATGTAAACGAGGCTTGGGGAATTCGGTTGCTTGATTCGCTGTCGCAAAAAGCCTTCCGTCAGCTGTGAACGCCGTGAAGTGAAAATCTCAGAAAAGCAGGTCCATGAATATTACTACTTCATTTCAACATTGAAGTGGCACTGTGGCGAAAGAACGTCATTCCTAACAGCTTTTGTCGTCTGCACGAGGAGGACTTAAAAGATTAGGAGGACGCTTAAGCTTCACCTTAAGAGTAGACGCGATGGCCCCTTCTGCTGATTTCTTTTGCATTTTTTATTCCTTTTCTTTCACATTTCTCCCCAATAACCAATATTGCTTACTAAGCATGCTTATTCCAGTTTTTATCCCGTTGTATTGTTTTGTAGCATTGTTGTTTTCTCTCATGAATCCCCGTTATGTAATGCCCACGAGGGCCTTTAAAGCATCGAAATAAATAAATAAATATCACATTACTTCCCAATTACTTATCACAATGCCAATTACAAATTACAACCCACAATTATCGATTAATAATCACCAATAATTATGCAGGTTACACTTCAGGACAAAGTGCATCAGTACATACTCATACAAATACAATTTCTTTCAATACAACGAAGCAGCGGAACACCGCCATTTCATTCTGCACAATTTCTGACGCCTAATTAGCATATCTATTTTTGACATTAATTTTGCAATTACTGTAACAGCAGTACACACCCAAACACACGTTAGCAACGCAATAACCTTTTCTCTTCTCATTCCTTTTCTTTCTCACTTCTCACGGCAACTCCAGTTGCAGCCGTAGTTCATCGGCACATCGTTCTCGACAAACCCGATGCCACAAACGCCAGCACAGTATCCGCGCCGAACAAACGGGCAGCAAGCCGCAAGCTTCGTGGAGAACGCGCCGTGGATGGGCGCTGCGTTGTTCGCCGCTCACCTGCGTCCCCGCACGGCCCCACTGCGCCCAAACGAGAGGAGCGGGAGGCGCTGGCGTAGCTCTCTATATCATTGCCGGCCTTTTAGTTGTGTGGTGTTTTATTGCGTAAGCAATATTACGACAGGTTTCAGCCCTTCGCGTCGGGGCGGCCGCGAGGCACGTTTGACCTTGAAGGGCAGCGCGAGGCGCGGCGCACTACAGCTGTAGACGCGCCGCTGCCGAGTGGAGACGCTGCCCTCGCCGCTCTCTTGCCAGCTCTGGAGTGTGGAGAGAGACTGGAGAACGGGGGTGGGGGGGGGGGTTAAAATGCGTCCGCCCGCTTGCCGGCTCCGTCGTTATGCCGCCTGATAGAAAGGGAGGCAGGAAACGACAACGGGGTTCGCAGACAGATGAAGAACGCGAACAGCGCCTTGCTAAGCGGCGCGCTCAAGACGCTGCTAGGCGGGCGCACCACGCCTCTATCGAAACCGAAGCGTCTCTACATCCGGTGATGATCCCCGATGGAGCGCTATGGATGCTTACGCAACCTACCAGGTTTAACCAAAGCTAATCCCCAGCAAATTTTTTTCTATCAAGTTTGTGCCACGTAGCGCCTACCTTGGTGCACACACACACACGCACACGCACACGCACACCCCCCCCCCCCCACACACACACACACACACGCGCGCGCGCGCGCGCGCACACACACACACACACACACACTCACACTCACACGCACACGCACACGCACACACACACACACACACACACTCACACACACACACACACACGCACACGCACACGCACACGCACACGCACACACACACGCACGCACGCACGCACGCAGGCACGCACACACACACATCCTTTGTGTACATGAGGATGTAAAAGAAATACCATGAAAGAAAAAAAAAACTGCCGTAGTGGAGTGGTTAGCTAGGCAATTTTTAGGCTGGAAAGAAGACCAGCCTCACACTTCCTTGTGCACACTACACCGTTTTTTAATAACCTTGTAGTATTTGCTATAGACTACATATTCTTACATAAATTATCGCTCGAAGTATTTTCTGAGACAGACCACCAAATAACCCTTAGCAATACTTTCGCCACGAAAGAGAGCTAATACAACTTGAGACATGAAACAGTTTCTGTGGCTCAAATACGCACTAACTACCGAACACAGGCTTCGAATTTTCAAACACCTGCAATAACAAACAATTCCCCTAGTGTCCTAGAGAAGGTGGAACGTGTCATTCTATGGCGAGTTTTAAAAAAAAGTGTAAAGAATTATTGTTCGCAAAACTCATCTACCTGACATCCTCATATATGTTTAGTTTTATTTTCGCTAATAGGGTTTGACAAATACTTTTGTTTGGTTTAATTGGAATTACTTACTAGATCACTGCGTTTTCAGAGGCTGTTTACTGTGTTTTTCTCTCATTTTTTAATGAATTTGCTACTTGCTGTTTTGTTATTTTTTCCTTCCTTATTTATTTTTTCCGAGCGTATAAATGCTTCGGGTGTTGGGGCCGTTGTCATGCAAGAAATATTGCCTTTTGCCATAGCACCTGAGACCACTTTATGTCTCAAAGAACTAATGAAATTCAATTCAATCCAACAGCTATTTTTATTCCTAGCAGAGGTGGATCAGTGGCAAATGGCTGCGCAAGCAGAAAATGTGTGAAGAGGTTACATTTTCTCGCACTGTTAACGTGAATACGGCTAAATTCTTTGAAGTTTTTTCTTGTACTTTGAAATGAAGCGTTGGTTCCATTCTAACGAGAATGACAAAAATGAGAAAGGGGATCGACACTCCATGCAGTCATTACTACCAGCGCTTTGGGCTCGGCCGAAAGCGCGAAAATATTCTGGAGGATTGAAACAGCACTAGTAAAACAACGTACAAGTAAGCTAAACTGGGCTAGTCGGAACAATTGCATCTTAGAAAAACGTAGCGCGAAAACGAGACGCAGAAAAGTTGAAGACAGGACACGAGCGCTATGTCCTCTCTTCACCTTTTCTGTGTCTCGTTTTTTTTGCGTTACGTTTTTCTAAGATGTAAAATTACGTATTTTTTTTCACGTCGATATTAGGTGTGAAATTGTTTTTGCTTCCGTCATCCTCCAAGTAATGCGAACATCGCCAGAAAAAGCCGCGACAAACCAGAAGCCGTCCAAAATGACAACCTTCAAGCTGAGCATGCAGCGTAATTTTTCGTCTAAATGGCATCCGGCAGAAACAAACTTCACGATGTTGCTTCCAAGAGCGGGATGTGGCCAGGCAGCGCAGCCATGCCAGTGTCGTATTTCGCTGCCTTAGAGCACTCGGCCAACGCCGCAGGCTCTCTTGCTGCGTTTTCTAAGTGGTAGCCTGTCTGACTTTGTTGTAAACGTTGTATTCGCCATTGTTCGTTCGTTAATGCTTTCTGGCAAAATATCGCATACAGCTCACACATTTTCACCTGCGCGAGTACATTCAAGCAAGGTAGAGGAGGAAAGGAAAGAACGCTCCTGTCCGCCTCTGCTTTCCTCGCGGTGCTCAAAATATGATCCAATGCCACGTTTCCCAACAGCTTCTGATATACAGCAATGCACGTGATGTTCTGTGGCTCCTATGGATGGCTGCATGTACTAACTGGTAATGTTCACATTTTATTTGTCCCGAGGCTCAAATCTACACTTTGCATTCACCACCTTTACCTCGTTAAGAATCAGTCCCATTCAAGATATTTTAGACTATTTACCCCAAAAAATCCGGGACTCAGTTACATCGGCAAAGCTTTGTTAAAAATATTATACATCCGTGTGCTGCCTCCTGTAGTTTGTTTTGGAAAGCGGTCAGTGTCCAAACACTTTCCTTTTCTTTCGCATACTACCGGAGTGCGCCCGCATTACAATAGATGAATGCTGCATCTGTATTGTAAACAGTGTAGTAAAATGGTGTGTAGTAAAGAACGCTTCACAGACTTCAAAGCAAAACGTTACTTCTGCCGGTGGTGTACATGTGTGCATGCGCACTTTTCATCATTCGGAGACATTGCTGGCTTCAATATAAACGTACAGGGTGTCAGAGCTAACTTTAGCAACGGTTTAAAAATATGCCGCGGCACTCTAAGACGATGCGGCCAAATGTATGTTGCTCGCTATGGCATGGGGCAAGTTACGCTATTTTTTGTATTGTGTTTAATTGCTAATTAGTCGAGTTTAGGGAACCAACCTCACAAGCAATGAATATAAACGGAAAATTCAAATTGAAAGGAATAGAAAAGTATGTAAATATCCATTTCAACTATTTTACATCTTTTGCATATTTGTTTTTTTCGCTCACTCTCCACGAAATCGAAAAAAAAAATACCGCGTGAGATGTCCGCTTGGATGCCGCGATTGCGGCCCTCTTAAACCTGGCGCATAGTAACGAACAGATCATGAAACACAGTGTTCTGTCGCCAGGAGTGCTATGCTACCCTCGCGGCGGTTCGTGATAGCGATAAGCAGACACAGCCCTTGCCGCTTGTGCTGGCGTAAATCGCACTGCCACCGGAAAAATAAAATTAACATCTTTAAATAAAAGGCACATGACATTCCGTGGACAAAATCTTCATCCGATAATATTCCGTAAATCTTTATCAGTTCCTTTTTCTAAACATTAGCCGGTGTTTACACATTTATGAAGCACAAAAAAATACTCCACGGTAAGTTGTAAGTATTTCATTAACAAAATCTCATAGCTTTGTCTTTCAAATGCTGTTTTTAATATATTCCCACAGTGATTAGTCTACAGTAGTGTATTCTTGTCTCGGGTACCACGACAAGAGCACAGAATACATGTTATGACAAAAAGAAGAGTGCAGTGACAAACAAAAAAACTACGTGCACAGAAAGCATATCGCCCAACTCTTTAATAGGTTTGAGATATTAGCCAGCAGTGATGTTATGTGTAAAACATTTCGCATTAAACGTGCGCGACCGTTCGAAGTCTGCTCTAGCTGTGTTCTTTCGAGCGTTAAGTATTTTCAGGAACATAGTTGTCGACACATGATCTGTCAAAAGTAAAAAGTGCGTATAAGCAATGGCACACAGACCCTCATTTATTCAATCATCGATCGTTTTATAGGGATATTAGAGAAAAGTTATGGGCAGTGTTTCTGTAATTACTTCTCCGAAATGGTGATTCAGATATTTTCTTGCCTTGAAAAATAATCCCTTCATACTACAACTAAACTATTTCAGTGTAAATGTTTTATTCCTTGACCTTCTCAATTATGGATTTTATAACTTTTCTTATCTCTGCCTGTTTGTTTGATATATTGATGAATTATCTGCGCCAAATTGTGACCATATTGGTTGCTTGAGGTTAGTTGTGCACAGATTTCAATTTATGACCATACTTTTCATGTAAATGTGTGCTGTAGTATGCAAAATTGCTTTCAATGTATCAATCAATCAATCAATCAATCAATCAATCAATCAATCAATCAATCAATCAATCAATCAATCAATCAATCAATCAAACCTGTTTTATTTAAACGGCTAGTGAAAAATGCATGCGAATCATCTGGGCCCTCAGCCTTCCTGGCTAGATTGGGGTCCATGCAGGAAGTGCAAAAAATAATTACAGCTAGACAAATCAGTACAGCTAGACAAATTCATGTGCAGCAGTTATGCGACGGTTATATACAAAGAAACGCGAAGTACTCAAGAAATTATACAATAGTTCGGAGGACAAAAACGATTGAAGGCATTAAATAAAAACACTGAGTTAAACTGGAGTCCAATATTGCTGGCTCCGAAATTTTTTTTTTACTTCGGTGATTGACAACTGACCTATTTTTAAGTTAGCAGGAAGTTGGTTCCAAATTTTAGCACCGGCATAGGCAATAGTTCTATGACCTTACACATCACTAACAACAAGAAGGTTACAACGACAATACAAAAAATTCTAGTTGGACGAGATGGAGTGGATAGTGGGCTGTTATGGTTTAGTATGTGTATAACCGCATAAGCTAGTTTGAAATCCCGTATTGTAAAGAAAGGTGTAATGCCTAGGTCCCAAAAGAGGGGAGATGATCTATCTGTGTGTTTACTATGTGTTAATATATGAAGGGCTCTTTTTGTAAATGTGCTATTTTATTTAAGTACGTCTTATACATAAGTCTCCAGGACTGTACCCTTTAAGTCATATTGTTTTGAAAAAGACATTAATCCAAAATTTTTAATGTGCGAAGCTAGAGATTTCTAGGACAACACCTGTGTGGGTGTTAGTGCTTGTCTTGCATTTTGGTAACTCCGTTCCTCTTTTGCAAAATTTTCGACGTTATTTTGTTAGCTCTTGCTCGGTGAAAAAAAAAAGAGCCGGCGAGTATAGTTGGGAAGATACCCGGCCGATGATCCGCAATATGCCCAAGTTCAGCTTCCGTCGTCATACCTTTTGCTGTGTAGAGGGGAGAGTATCCATATATCCATATACATGCTGTCTGGAGGCGTCATCACTAATGCAAGAAAAAGTGCTGTTTCCTTAATAGACTCTTAAAAATTACCTAATGCAAGTGACAAGAGCGCCAATCAGTACCCTTTGAAGCGAACGTTTTGATTACCACCGTGAAGGCCATGATCACAGTCGGGTCAGTGGCTCGGCCTCATGTGTGTTGTCTTGTATACAGAAGTAATATGGCTCGTGTTTATTTATTAAAATTTCCGTCGTGGCTTCTTAGCGAGTGAGTTGCGGTTTTGTTTAAGAGGTGAGTGATGAGCCATGATAATTTCGTTTCTTTTAGAGCCGACGACCCTTCCCGTACCGATTAATTACTGTACTAATGGATAATTATGAGTACTTGCTTTGTGATCGAAACATGCTCACGTCCTGTGTTTTAAATAATGTAAAAGTGTTGATTTAACCTTCAGGATAGTTACTTTATTTGCAGATGTTCAGTGCCATGCTGACTGAGCTGCATTTAATTTCACCGGGTCACGAAAGGGCTGTCATAACATCTTGAATTAAAAGGAACGTCCAGGCCGCCACCATGTTGCCCGTTTGCAATGTGGTATCGTAATTCGTGTACGCTGGCTTCGCAGAAAATACGCTGAGAGAATATATCATCAGAGCTTGGCACTGCGAAGCCGCCCTAAACACTCCACAGGAAAATATGTGCAGGCCAGTACTAGTACTACTGCCAGCCTACATCACTAAAAAGGTATATTAGGAAAATGTGCTGTGAATGTGTTCGTTTATTTGGTAATGCTAAGTGACAAAAGTCCATCAACTGATCAATGAAAACATGTATCTCGTTTCATTTATTACTACACTTCTTAGATATCTGCCTGATATTAATTGCATGTAGCCGAATATTGGTACCTTGATTTATATTTAGAGTTATACATTTGCGTCTATTGTAAAAAGCTTTATAATTAAAAAGTGTGTACCGAACTCTGTTTCTCCTCTTCTCGTGTGTTGTACCTCGGTGACGCTTTGAAAAGACTTGCAAGCTATTTTCCCCTAGCTTTTTGTGATGCCTTAATTCTTGGGTAAGTTCTACGCGTTTTGCTTGATCTGTAAGTCTTTAGTTTATATAATCAGTAATAGATGTGTTTCTTTTGTTGATGCTCTTACAAGTGTTGGGAGTTATGTATAGCATTCTGTATACTAACTTACTGTGTTTATTTTGGTATATTGTTGCCTGCATGCTTGTATAACTTTTTCTATTGTACCCATTACTAGATGTTGGCTATGGGTCCGAGCAGCGTTTGCGCATATTTGTATAGCAACAAAGAGCAATAAATAAATAAATGAAAAAACCACACTGCTCGCTTTTCTTTTCGGACGCGTACTCATGATTGCTAAGTATCAAGTACGCAAACCTTCATAATTTTCTCAATTTGTTTTTCCTTTTCTGGTGCCTGCATTGCGCCCTTTCCTGTATCAGCCTGTGATCAGACTACCCGTTTAATCTAATTTAATAAATTTGATGATTTTTTGAGCTCTGAAAGGAAGAGAATATGCAGAAAATAGAAATTAAGGAGTGTTATAGGAAAAACCTGAAAGGCCGCTAAATGCACGCCTTCGTGGATGCCCACAGTCTGTGCAGACTGAAAAGCCAACATGTGGGCAGCCTACAGAGAAGTCAGTACACATTACGTTGCTGATGTTCATGGCCAGCCCATGATTATTTATTTTCAGTTCTTAAGACAATCTCATTCTTGTAAGTATAAAACAAAAGGCATCTCCAGGCAGTCGTCGCAAACTGGTGAATCAGTCATCAGGTTCGGCCCGCTGCTGTGCAGATAAGAGCCGCACATTCATGCATCCTGGCAGATATTCTTGTCACGAAGAGAAACTCCATTGCCACAGATGTCCGCGAACTCCTTGAGACAGTTCTCTGGTATTGAGTCTTGGTACTCGTCAGAAACCCACAGTGTGCACTCTGGAAAGAATGAAATCCTGGGTTGTGACTATAAACATCATTGAACTGCAGTGTACTAGTACCATGATTTGTTGGCCTGTGACAGTCTCATGTTTAATTCCTACAGAGGTGAGAAGTGAAATTTAGACGACATGGCAAGAAAGCAATTCTATATGACAGATTTCGTATCAAAGAATTATGATACCTCGCATGATTATCACAGCCGATGGTTTGCAAATCTTTTCCACTGTCTGTTCAAGGTACATGTTCACTGACTTCTGGTGATTTAAAGGTCTTCCAGGAGTGAACACCGAACATCTATGCCGCTACAACCCTTTTTAGCTACTGAAGCACTCCAAGGTTGCTAACGACTCCGAAAAGTAAACTAATCTTTGCTCACGGTGTTCTTTGAAATTTCAGAGCATTTCGTACAGCTGTTCAATCTTTAAGGCTTAAACTGGAAAATAGCCGTTGGCGGCGTTTGTTTCATAGAGGAGGAAAAATGGAGCACTGTGTTTTCGCAGTCTTTGCGTTGCTCAATAAGCACGGTAGTTTGCATTAACGTAACGCAGCTCATTCATTCGCTGTTAGCCACTGTCCTTCCTTTCAGCAGGAGCGTATTTTTAGGGCGCTAGATTTCTTGATTTGCACTACATTGGCAAACCTAAATGTCTACAATTTTATGGTCTATTTCCACGTGAAGCATGGGAAAATAACCCTTGAGACAAGTCAGCCGGCCTCGTCTCTGTTTCGTTCGAGATTAAGACAGGTTCTGTGATTTATTTGCAAAGTTCTTTAACAACAGTGCTACTCGGTGTCAGTGGATTTAAGGAGAAAAATAGCCCACGTTTTCGGAACGCTATTGCACCGAGCTGCTATACCTACGGCGATTAATACGAAAGCCGTATCGTATTGATTTCCACTCATTTCTATGTCCTGCACTGCAAGGTAGGCCTTATCGTTACTCGCGCCAGTCGCTTGTAGCGCGGACTGCTTTGCAAACACGAGACGGCAGCAAGAATCAGAGGCTTTAAGTTCGTTGTTCTCAAGGCAGAGTACTCATGAGCACAGCAGCAACCGAGCGAACAGGATGGCGTGACCGGCAAGCGCAGCGGTGACCGCGTGGTTCTTGGGGAAGGAAGGATGTGAGTTCTCTGGAGATTCCCCCGGCGACTTGTGGCAGTGTGTGACGAGCAGAGAGCGTCCAGATTAACTGACTTCTCCTTGGTGGAAAGCAGGAAACCAGGCCTCACGCACAACACCGAATCGGACCATCCCTGGACCACCATCGACTGTGCCAATGGCCGTCAACGTCGCGCGGTTGTAAGCCAGAGCGCATGCTCACTGAGGAGAGAGGTTTTTTAGATTCCGATTTAGTGGCTAGTGCGTTATGGTTCATCCCGTTATTTCCTTTTTGTGTTTCTTCCAGTTGTACGCGCTGTTTCAAGATCACAAATTGCCTGCAGGAGACAGCCAAATATTAGAGGTGATAGCCAAGCATCATTCGATTATGTACAAATAAGGGTTGACCTCGATCTCTACTCAAAGCTAACCACTTTTCCGGCAGAATCAATTTCAGCAAGGTTTAGAGCGGCATGGAGGGAGCAAGGGAGAAAATGTGTTCAAAAGAACAGGCGAAGGTGTACACGTCAAAAAGCGTTCTGCCATTAAAAGCATGAGATGTCCATTCGCGGCAAGATCGAAGTTCACTTTTGCTTTGCATTCTAACTGATATGCGGCATCCGCGCCGCTTTTCGTAGCATTACTTAAGAGATAATCAGCGTCTTGGGCTCGCCAAAAAAATTCCATACGAGATGAAACGAGCCCTAGCAGTTTTGTGGTGTAGCTGATGTTAGCGGCCTCAAGCATTCTTATTCTTTTTAATACGATTTATGCGGTGGTCCAGTTTTGGATCAGTAAATATTATGTGATGAGTTTTTATGGCGGAAGGGCATCTGTGGCCAAAGAGCGCCATGGCGCAGCGTGAGACCTCCTTTCAATGCCCGATTTACTGTACGCTTCATTGAACACCTCTCCAGGTGGTCTTGCACACACGCGAGGTATATCGAAAGCCGCCATAAATGACAGGAAGTCTGTGATCAAAGATCATGGTAGGGCAATCTTCAGTTTTTGTGTTATTCAGACTATAACACGGTGGGTGATGAGGCGGTATTTTCCGTATACAAGCATTGTCAGCATTGAGACCTGTTTCGTAATACCGACATCTTAAGGCATGCCCAGGAAGTAAAGTGCTCTGAGTTCGAGCGGCTGACTGGTGAAGCAGAAAGCTTTTTTTTTCCCGGCAAATTTTTCTCTGCGCTGCCACACCCAATGCCTTCCTTGTTATAAACGCAGCTGTGGAGAAGAGGAATAGCCAGACTTTCAGCACCACCATGCCAGTACCTTGATAACGCAGTCCTGTGGACGTCTAAGAACGAGAGGGTACAGCCAAGCAAACGTGCGAAACCTAAACGAGTTATTCAGCAGTAATACTGTGTGATTAACATTTGTCACAAAACGTAGATACGCCCGCGTGGTGTTATGGCAGTTACGTTGCATACTGTACAAAAATTGTAATTATATACTCTTCTATTTGTTATGTACACCGCATAATAAGGGCACTTGTGGTGGCTTACGGTCTCCTAAATGGGGAGTCTCCAATACCATGCAGGTCTTGTTGTCAAAGTAGTCCACATGAGCGACGAAAATCTTGCCGGGAACTGTAACAGTACAAATGAAAATATGTGAAGACGAAAGACCAGATGCGGTGTACTTGCCAACGTCTTCAACAGTCCGAGAGCAAAAACCTCTACAAATGCAGTGAAGAAACCTGCACCTCCGCCAGCAGCGGCCACCATCCCACTGAGAAACACTTCATTCTCATCTTTCCCTCTTACTTTTGGCAGTCAGCTACGTTCCCTCCCCTGGGCATCCCCTCTGTTAACCTGAAGCGGTACTCTATGAAACCTGTGCCCAAAACAAACCATCGGTCTTCAAGATTGTGTTCTAGAAGTGATGTTTAGAATCGGTCACGGATGTTCTGACATTTTGACCATAAAAAATCGAGAATTTTGCGGCTTGTTCCTTTTTGTACCAGAGCAGACTAGTTCTTTCTACTGCCACAAAGGAATCAAACATTTGTACAATATCTGTGGAATATTAAACACTTACAGGTCGCAAGCAGTGCTATGACTAAGAAGACAGACAGCTTGGTTTAAGCGGACTGAATACTGCGACCATGTAAATCCTACACTTAAAGATGTCCCTCAAAAAAGGGCATATTACTGCTGAAATTTGGGCAATAAGTTTCCAAAAGATGTTCTCCGTTTTCTTGGAAACTGAATTTTGTTATGAAAGGCAAGCCTGTAAAAAAAGGCTGCCAGCGAGTTCCGCTAAATTTGTGCGTGCGCTGTATTTATCGGGATGTTTTCCATCTCTCATAGGTCAATTTTAGCTGCAATAGCAACCTTCAGCCCTAAAGATGGCTAGTGCAGACAGAAAGACTAGCAGTGATGACGTGGTACGCAGAGACAATTGAAAGCTCTCTTAATATTCAGACCCAGTCCTTACTTTCAAAGCCCCAACCTTGTATATTTATAAGGAGCCGCAGAACATAGACAACCTTGCGCCACTCACTTCCGAAATATATGCAACAAAATTAAGTGGTTAAAGCCAACAAACATATGTACTGGTTGCATTTGTGTACTGAGCTATCATATCTTTTTGCAAAGACAGCGAGAGAAACTAAAGGACGGAAAGGCAGCGAGGTTATCCAGGCGATGCCGAGCAGGCTACCCTCGTTTTGAGGGAGAGCGCGCCTTCCTGGCTGCTACTCTCCGCCGCTTGGACTTGCATCCTCCAGCAGAACCCAAGATTCTAGGGTTTGGACAAAACCTTCCTCACAAACGAAAACGATGAGAGTGCTCCTGAGGTTATTAAAGGACTCCGGGTGGTGTTCGCGTCTATAAACTTTAAGCTTTAAGAGTGCGCCCTCTGTCCCCTTGTCATAGTGGTCGATGGATACTTATTTAACTCATTTCATATCATTTAGCAATTTCTATAAAAGCCAGGCATACTGATGTTTCTAGACTACATGATCCTGAGGTCTAACGTTTGACTGATTGTGAAAATGCAGTGGCAGGTAAGCAGTGGACAAAACAGACCAGGGATTTCGGAGTAGGAGAAGATATGCAGATTATCAACTATTTATTCCAGAGAACACGCTTTCTCGCTCCTGAGAAAGCTAGGCATAAGATCTTGGTGTCAGGTGAATATAGCAGGCCGTGTGTAACTTGTGAATACATAAGGATGACGCACGGAGAAAAAGAGCCTAATCGAGAATGGCAAATCAGAAAAATATTGAAACCCAATGTTTTTTATAGCTGGCGGGTCTGCTACAATTAACAAATAAACAAAATATTGGCGTTATTTGGAAGTAGATGATAATAAATATTCAGTGATCACCGGCACGCAGAGAAAGCCTGCGAGTAGCAAACACAAAATTAGGGAATATTATAAATCAGTAATAGGCTGTTACAGACCAACCGAAATACGTTCACCGATCACGACAGCAGAGCAAATTAAAAGAACACTTACAGAACTTCGACTACAGCCAAACCATTCAAGACCCTAAGCTGACATGTCGCAGAGCCCAGCAAGTAAAAGTTCAGTTTGAAATTCAATGAAGCCGTCCTTATCCAAAATATATTGAGAAAGTGGCACAGCAAACTCAAGCAATGTGTTAGGACGATTTTCAGCATGATGAGCTGGTGTATACGTGGAAGAACTTTTGATTTGAGATCATAATTTACGACAAAACCTTCCGTGTTTTGCGGCTTACGCCACATCCTTGCTTCTATGTAGGCATTCTCAAGAAGTCTGGTTTTTAAAACGCAAGGGCACCTGGTCGAAGAAGGTCATATATAGGGTTAATGGCAATTGAAGATTCCGCTACGCCACTGTTTTTCATCACCTTTGCTTACATCTTTTCCTTACGCGTTACGTGGCTTAATGTGGCAAGGGAAAAAGGTGATGACGAATAGGAAGAAGTTGTTGAGAAAGTTAATGAGAATATTTGAGACCCCTATTTGTTCTCGCGCGGTCGCTGCTCATGAAAGCGTTCAAGCTCATACGCGTTATCTATAGTACCTGTGCTATAGGAGATTACCCCAAGAGTGGTTAAATTTCAGTAAATTACGTTTTCACTTGCCTTGGAAAGACGCTTTCTACTACAGATATCCAGGCTCAACCCGTTGTAGGCCGCAGTGTAATTTTTAGCTACGTTTTTAGTAATCGTTTAACGTATAGCCCAGTAAAATACGCACCTTATGGTATTTCTAGACAGAGTGAGTAATGACTACGACTATCAATACCGTTCTCAAAAAAGTTGGCGATGACAAAAAGTTTCAATCATTTGCTTACTCGTATCCACGGTGAAATTAAACTTGCCAGGCTCGTTGGTCCCCCAAGTATGAAGCGGCACGTTAATTCTGTGGAATGAAAAAAAATGTATATGTATACGCTATCTGATTAGGCAGCGTGGGCGTTCGGGCTTGTTGGCGCACAGACAATATGAACAAAGTATGGCGCATCAGGATGCGAGGACATAGAATGGGGACGAACAGCACGGCCGCCGTCTTTTGCTGGGCTGCAGTTCCTTTACTGTCACTGAGCTGCCAAAAACTGTCCTGAGAAAGCATTAAGATTTTTTCACATTGCTTGTCCCGGCAGCTTCATTTCATTCAACCAATACAACAATACAGTAATACGACAATAATGTTAGGAAAGCATTGGACGCAGATCTGACATTCGTACGGAAAAGCAAATCCCAGAGGAAGCAGCATTCAGAAACATACAGTCTTTGTCAAAAGTAACCAGGCCGCACGTTTTTCTTATCAGACGTATATTAAAGCTGTCATGCGAGCCCTCAAGCTCTAAATCTCTGTAAGGTAAAAAGAACCCCTCTTCTCACTTTTAAAGACCTGTTTACCTTCAGTGAAGCCGTGAGGGCTCTAGTATACGAATGAGAAGCAAACCATTGAGCCTGGTTACTTTTGACAAAGACTGTACGTATCTCTGTCAGTGAGGACAAAAGGAAATTTAAAAAGTGCTCTTAAATCGCATATTGTTCAAGCCTGCTGAAAAAGAAAAAAACAGGAGCCCAAAGAGACACTTTATGCAATGTTCGAAATGTTTACTCGCAGCAGGTTTACAATGCTTACTATTCTGAACTAGAATTTTCTAGTCCACGGCTTATCGTTGTAAAAAAAGACTACTAACTATCCTGGTGATTTTTTTAACTAATGGTTGGCAGAGAATATTGCAATATTAAATATACCTGATTTTAAACAAGAGCTCAATTTGTATAAGAATTGAAGAAATGGGTTGCAAGAAAATGCGCCTTCTCGGGGAGCAAGGTCTGGGGTTTTCACCATCATGCTTTGAATGTATTTGCCATTTAGCAGTTATGGTAAAAGCAGAAACACCACCGTATGAATGACACCACAGAGCAGTTTTACCAGACAGGTTTGTTTTCGCTGGTTTATGCGTATAGGCTGATCCAAAATGTTCTCCGAGGTGTTGCTGAGTGAAAAAGTATAATTTGCAATGTCTTCGTCCCGGTCCGTCGCGTCGCGTCTACCTTCCTTGTGTTTTTGTGTGTTTCGCGCCGTTAACCAAACAGGGATATCCCAAGTCTCGCTATTGTGACGTCTGCTCACCGTTCTGAAGGTGACTTATGGGGAAACGTGAATAAACCGTCGAGGAGGTGTTTCAGACACGAAAACTAACAGTCGGTCACTGTTGGGTAATTCATTGCGCCCGTTATTTCCAGCTCCTTTAGGTTCTTGGGCCCGGAAAATACTGGCAAAACTTATATATAAACACAATGTGAAATATTCTCGCTCAATGGCAGCGAAAAAAATATTCCCGACAGCATCATCTAAATATCTTATGGCCAGCGTAGTAGTCTTAGTGTAGAACTGACTCATGAAGAACCAGTTAATTGCGGCGTAATGTCATAAGACGTTCACATTAGGGTATTTTGAAACCAAACCTGTCGAATGTACAGTAGAAGAATTAACAACGTGATCAGGATGAAATGGCTGGCAGAGAAACTAGAACGTTTCAGTTTGCAGTCCTGCACTAGGGGAAACGGAGGGGTAGATATTGATTGTGAAACATTTATTCGTACGAAAGAGTTTGTAAAGGGTGGAATGAAGATGATCATGCGCCGATGCCAACGACGACAAGGCTCTTGAAGCGGCCGGCTGTGCCTCATGCTTGTGAACTGCTGGAGAACTGTGACGCTTCCTCGGTGCTGCTTCCCGCCACACAATCACACAATCACAGCCACACAATCATAATGACCACAGATGAGAGGACTCAACAGCTCGCAGTCCCGTCTCAGCCTATAACCTAAAGCGCTACCTTCCAGGAGAGAGACCGCGCAATTTTCACCAGGCGCAGTGACCTACGTTGAAGACTGGTTGGGCTCGCACGAACGGATGAGCCGCCACAACTATTTTCACGACTGCATTAAGATAGAAAACATCTTCTTTTTGAGCGACGCTGCGAACCGGTGGTGTTGGAATCACGAGGCTGATATTCCGACCTGATTTTTTTTTTAAGACCATGCTTGCGGAGGTTTTTGTTCGTTGCCTATGTGCTTCAACGCGGCATTATTCTGCTATCTGCTACTCATTGGTTCTTCCCTGGCGTGCTCGTGGAAAAGAATGATGGCTCGACCCGATTTTTATGTGGACTCTCCTATGGTTAACAAAATTACGCGCAAGGATGTATATATGCTTCTCCGTATTAACAGCACTCTTACTGCATCTTAAGAAAAGACCGGGTTTGCCTTTTCTTTTATCCGGGCACGAGCCTTTCTTTTATCTAGAAACGATCCTCTCCTATAAAACGGCGACAGCTCGGAATACACTTTCTTTTTTGGAGTTACGCGTCATACCGAGCAGTGTCGCCAGCTGGCTGGCTCCTTCACCTCCCAACATTAAAGCCTTAGCAAACATCAGTCTGACCACACAAGCCCGCTTTTCTCTTCGCTGGGTCATTGGTGTGGCTTTCTGTTCCATTTTTCTATGGAAGACACCGTGCCCACGAGGCTATACAGCTATCGGAAAAAAGTTTCGTCCACACCAATGACTTCGTTGAAAACACTTTCGTCTCCATTCTTCCATGCGAAGTATAGTCGTAGCCGCAGACCTCGTGGCGAAGGCGCGCTAGGTTGGAGTTGGCTTCTGCTTGTGAAGAGCGAGCTACTATATGTCAGTAGAAATGTCGTCCTACTTGTAGCTATGTACGGGGAATCTGAACTTCTAGCGCAGAAGACCTCGCTTGTAGACAATGCATTGTCATCGCGGTTTACAGGTCTAGAAAGTGGTCCATATAAAGCGGGAATGACAGGATTGGCGGCCTTGGAGGCAGCGAGAAGGTTTCAGGCGAAAGCGCACAATAATTTGGTGGTACATGGTGCAGCCCTTGGTCACATAACTGAAGCCTATGTGTTCTTTCAAGATGGCGCCACCACGCATGTTCCGTGAGAGCAATGCTGAGTACTGTGAATTAAAGATGTGTTTACTCTCATGCTATAAAAAACCATGGTCCTAGCGTGTGTTTGTTCTCACCGTTTCAGTGCACTGTTTTAAGGCTTCAGAGCCAGATCCGCTACCCTAGAGAGAGTTAAAGAGGAAGAGGGAAGGCAGAGATGTTAACCAGAAGGAAGTTCTGGTTGGCTACCCTGCACACGGGAAGAGGGATGAGGGGATAGGGGAACCAGAGAGGGATGCGAAGGGCACTGTAACAACTGGTCCGTAAGGCAAATCACTATCGAGAAGTTGAGCAGAGCCTTATAGGCGTTGAGGGCAGTCGATTGCTGTGGCCACGGCCCAAGGGTCTTATGCTCTGTTAAAAAGTGAGGATCGACGCGGTTCATGGCACAACGCAGCCTACTCTTTCGGTAGCCAAAGGGGGGCGCTCACGCAGATGTGCAATTCTCTCTCCGCGGCCACATCTTTCACAAGCAGGGCTGTCGGCCATCCCTATCCGGAACGTGACGTGTATTCCTTTGTAAATGCAACACCAAGCCAAAAAGGCAAATCAGCGTGGCTTAACGAGGCGGTATATTGTGGGGAAGGGGCAGTCCAGGATCTAATGCCCTGAGGGGATGGTTGAAAAACTGGCCAGTGTTCCACGCAGATCGTGTGAGCTCCAGAGCAAACCTTAGTAGCTCACACGCTGCGTCGAGTCTTCTCATGGGAATACTGACTTGAAGTCCGTCATTCTGGCCAGATCGAGCAGCCTTATGCCCATGGTTGTTCCCTTTGATATCGCGGTGTCCTGGCAGCGATTCAAAAATAGTGTCGCTACCTTTCGATACGGTGCAGTGGTACACTTCGCGTATCTGTGCAACCAGTTTCTCAGGCTACAAATGGCGTGGAGCAGCTTGCAGGCCTTGAAGGGCTGCTCTAGAATCAGTGAAAACAGACCATTGATGTGGAGGTTTTTAGCTGATGAGCTCAACTGCAACCCGAAGGGCAGCTAGTTCCACATCAATTGAGGAAGTGTGGCACGTCGTATTCACTTTCATCAAGATGGACATCGCCGGTATCACCAGAGACACAGCGGAATTGATTGAGTTGATTGAGCCATATGTGTATACATGAATGTGGTGCCTGTCGGTGCGGTGCCCTAGAAAGTTATTAGCAGCCCGAAACCACGATTAAATATGAAATCCTGCGGCGTTAATCTCAAAAAGGCTGTCTGTAGGACCTGACCTTGTTCCGTTTTCGCCTGCCAGAGACCAGACGTAAGTTGCGGACCAGGCCTCTGGGTTGTAGTCCGTTCTTTTTGCTGATAGGCAGTCCAAAGAGTCATCATTGTCGATGTCCAATATAGCAACAGCACCCTTAAATAGCGCGGCCACCTGCGCACAGAAGCGCACCGAAGGTGCATTTGGTTGGGTCAGGTTCATATATCACAGACCTGACGAAAAGTTATTGCTGAATTTTTTTCACAGTGACACGCACATACGTAAAAATCACAGAAAAATTCACAAATGACAAAGCTGCTGCAAAATTTGAAAGACAGGTTACCATATTCTTCAATACTTATATTTAAGCGAGGCATCGGTTAGGTTCTAAACTTGTATTGCCTACAAAATAGCCGTCAATGCAAGCATGATAGTTTTGTTGCATAGTTTGTTTTGAAACGCGCAAGATGGACTGCGAAATTTCACGTGAAATTATTTTTTTCACGTGTATTGAACTTAGTCAACTTCTGGTAGACTGCCTGGGCGAGACAATAAACCTGGTAAACAAAACAATTAAGGGTTTAGAAAGCCTGTCGTAGGATACTAGACTTCTCGATATGTCGATCATGCAGGAAAAGCTATATATGTTTCCCATTTTTGTAATGAACTTTTAGTTGTTGCGGTCATACCCGTCTGCTTCCTTAACACGACTACATCTGGTTATTCATATATGTACTCTCAGGCCAAGCATTTCAGAGAGGAGTGAATAAAAATAATAATGCACAACACGAACAAAATTAGTACAGCGACGCTACTATATATAATCAGTAGCAGCCTTTTTAAACAACTTTTAGTTTGTAATGAAGGCGATGGAGGCGTGAAGGTGGTTCCATTACTTGGATGTCTTGAGTATGGTCGAGCTTAATTTTCTATGTTGTGAACGCTGTCCCCATCAATCTGGAACTTTAGATCGCTGTAGGGTAATGGTGGCACTACTAGCAATAATAATAATAATAATAATAATAATAATAATAATAATAATAATAATAATAATAATAATAATAATAATAATAATAATAATAATAATAATAATAATAATAATAATAATAATAATAATAATATTACTAGCAATAATCATAATATATAATGGTGGCACTACTAGCAAATCTCTGAGTTGAGGATTGGCATTGTGAATATTGTTGAAAAGACATAGGCGTGAAATTAAGCGAGACTGAAATAGGCAGGATTACATTCGACTTGATTAGAGTTACGCTTGAAGTTCGAGAATAGTGGGAAAAATAAAACGAACGGCAAGACATTAGACAGACTCGATTGTTGCCGTTAGCGACTAAACGAGAGAGTCCCATACTGACGATGCATATTCGAGTTTTGCCCTGTACAGTGTTTTTTAAATAGTAGTTTCAAGTTACAGGGCGCCATCGAAAACCTTTGTTGTAAATAATCAAACGTTCGCTTGGCGCTACTTGTTAAGTAGTCCTCGTGAGCTTGCCAGGAGAGCTTACTACAGATAGGTACACCAAGGCATTTGTAAGCGGAAACCTGAGTTAATGAAAAGTCACTGACTAATCACATTGCACTTCGTTAGCTTCATGACGGGAAATTCTCATGTACTTAGACTTATTGCCTTAACTTTTATCAATCCAGAATTACACCAAGAAGAAATCTTATTAAGTTCAGAAAAAATGGTTGGGCGGCCTGCAGGGCTTGTTACTTTAGGTAAATAAGGCAATCGCCAGCAGAAAAGTAACAGAAGATAAGCTATAAAGTAAGTCGTGAATTTTTATAAGAAAGAGCAACACCCTAGCACTGATCCTTGCGGAACTCCAGATGTTACATATTTAAAATGAGAGCGATGGCGTTTAGAGTTTGCAAATTGGATACAGTTAGAAAAAAATCATTAAAATCATTTTAAAACATTAGGTTCAAGAACGAGCTTGCTTAGTTTCTGAAACAGTAGCCTGTGGTAAACAGTGTCAGATGTCTTCGCGAAGTCAGTTAGTAAGTAGTCAATAAATATTGAAGATTTAAGAGCGGGAAACAGATCATTTCTTAACGTTAAAAGCTCAATTTCGCATGAACAGTGCTTCCGAAACCGTACTGCTGAATAACAAAGAGTTAGATGCAAGGAAAGTTAAAATATGGCTGTAGATAGCATGCTCCAGTAGTTTCCAAAGGATGCTTAGCAATGATATAGGTTTGTAATTGGTTACTACCAATGACTTCCAATGAAAGCCAGCTCACTCGGAAAGCGGAACTACCTGCACCAGCGGAAGAGAACTTAGATTCTCGTTTATCTAGCATATTCCACACTAGTCTACAATTCTAGAACCGGGATACGGGAAAAAACATTGGTAAACCAAAGGAAGGGTGGACGGAACATTTTCGACGAAGGGAAATAAAAATACATGGTTCAGCACAGAACAGACACTTTCTTTGGAAACAGCAGTTTAGCCAGAAGAGAGTGATTTGACCTGCTTTGTTGCCGACACTGTGAACAACAATGCAAAATTTGCGCCGGTTTGAAGCAAGCATGGACAGCAGCGTTCGTTCTAAAAATTTCCGCTTGGCATTAATAGAAGACAACTCGAATCAGCCAGCAGGCAGGACACAGACTTAATAATGCTGTTCCACTTCAGAGCGCGTGTATGTTTCTGTTCACATTACAGCACCGTTATTTGACACTAGATGTCACTGCAACATTGCTGCAAATCTTCTCAACGCCTATGCTACGGTTCACCGATTTCATTTAAGTTACACTTCTCAGTGACAGCTTAGCGTTCGCTTCTAGGGAAACAGCCACGTGACAAAATTAAGCGGGTAATTCTAGTCCATACCCAGAAAACATGAATGAGCTTATAACGAGTCAATGCTTTACCCCACCTTCCTTATGGAAGATTGTTATATACAGTAGTAATGTGATAGCAGTACCCTCCTTGCCAGTACAAAAGAACATCCGCTTACAAGTGACACGTCAGGGAGCTCGACCGGCAACTTGTGTGGCCCTCTGGGGTGTTTTCCAGCGGCAAAGGCCAGAGAAACAGAGGCACCAAATACCGCAACAATTATGGTGGAGTGCATCATGCAATTTCTTTTAAATTTCCATGAGGCGAACAGTCGTTTCTCGAGTTTATATACTGCCGCCGAGAACAGCGGAAGTCAACCGCCAGTCAATTTCTGCTTGGCGATAAGAGAAGGCGGTCGCAGCTGGCGTTCGTGTGCCTGGATTGTTTGACAGGGCTTAAATAAACGTCTTCTGCCGGGCTTATCAAGCAAACATTGCTTTCCAATTACAAAGGTCGTTTAAAACGCCAAATTTTCATGTACAAATAGAGAGGTGACATGACTTGTAAGGGACACTTAAGCAGCACAGCAATATGTGTTGTGGCAGACAATATTACCATGCCATCTCTTTTCTGTTTGATGCTTTTGCTAAAAACCAGCTTTATATTTACTTATGTTTTATGAGAAGTTTTTCTCTTTCACCATCACTCTAAACAAAAATTGAAGCTAAAATTTTGTGACAGCGAGATGTGAACTTTTCCCCACACTAAATATAGCAGTGATACGGATATATTCCTATAAAAATTATTTCCACGCTACAGTATCATGATAAATTGAAACGCTTGAAATATCATCATCATTATCTTCATCAGCAGGGCACTATGCCCACTGCAGGGCAAAGGCCTCTCCCATGTCTCTCCAATTAACCGTGCCCTTCGCCAGTTGCGACCACCTTATTCCCGCAAATTTCTTAGTCTCATCCGGCCACTGAACTTTCTGCCGCCCCCTGCTACGCTTGATTTCTCTTGGAATCCACTCCATTACCCTTAAGGACCAGCGGTTATCTTGCCTTCGCATTACACGCCCTGCCCAAGCCCACTTCTTCCTCTTTATTTCATCTAGGATGTCATTAACCAGTGTTTGTTCTCTCACCCACTTCGCCCGCTTTCGATCTCTCAACGTTATTATTTTTCTTTCCATAGCTCGCGGCGTTGTCCTTAATTTAAGCTGAACCTTCTTTGTTAGCCTCCATGTTTCTGCCCCATAGATGGGTACCGGTAAGATACAGCTGATGTATACTTTTCTCTTGAGGGATATTGGTATACTGCCATTCATGATCTGAGAGAACCTGCCATATGCGCTCCACCCCATTCTTATTCTTCTAGTTACACTGTAAATCTAATAGCAAAACGAGAGCTTCAATTTTCGAGATCAAATTTGCCCAGTTTAGTTTAATATTAATAGCACAAAGGCGACTTTTTAGAAGTTTTAGTGAACCCCGATTTGATTTCCTCTGTGGGATCTAGAATTTTTTGTATTTAATGCTCAAGTTGCAGTTTGTTGGTGCGCGTTTCATTCACCACTCATCCAGCTTACTCTGGGCTGAGAAAACATACCTTGGCGTTTTATTTTGTTATCAAAGGAACAAAACCAGCCTTCAGTTCTCCGGACTGAAGGATTTCTGCAATCATTTTCTGCGAAATCCGGAAAGAGAAATTACTTTTGATGTCCACTCCCCGAAATGCTGCCAGCATGCATGACAGGCGTAGCACATTCTCGAGTTCCACACACCCGCTTCGAGCCACGCCTTTTCAATCAGACTCGACAAGCTGTTTTATGCGAAGCATATTACTAGAGCTACACTACAGCCCGTCGAGCGCGGCGGTGGAGCTACCATTGACCTTTAGCGTGACCACGTGACACCACGTGACAACATGACGTCACAGCAGAGGAGAGATGGGCTGCCGGCTCGCGCGGTCGGCCGCGGCGGTGGGCTCCACAACAGAGGCGCAGCGGCTGACCACGTGACAACATGACGTCACAGCAGAGGAGAGATGGGCTGCTGGCTCACGCGGTCGGCCGCGGCGGTGGAGGCTCCACATCAGAGGCGCTGCAGCTGACCACGTGACGCTACAGCAGCGGTATAAAGCTGAGGTTGCCTCGCTCTCCGGGCACTTACGAGGCGGCCAGGTGTTGGGATGCCGCCTAGAAGCAGGGCTGATTTGAACGAGAAGCGAAAGCTTCAGCGTGCCACAGAGACCGATGAAGAGCGGGATGAATGTCAACCAAGGAAACCCATGTATTACCAAGCCTAGCCATCAATATGCTTCGCATCTGACTAGGCTTAACCTTAGCTAAGCCTCAGCCATTTTTTTTTTGGTGTCGGTCACCCGCTCTTCTTTTTCAGTTTGAGGTGCGCGTTCGGTCACCACTTTGCATTTATGTGTACCCACCTAATACCGCTGTTGCAAATCGGTCCTGTGCCTACGTCCTACGGCGTCATATCTGTGTCGCATCAAAGCTCCTGAGGCCGCTTGGGGGCTCTTGGATAATTGAGACAGAGACAGAGAGAGAGAAACTTCATTGTAACAGGATTTCGAGGCACGCCCCAGGGTCCCCGCACGACCCCACTGCACTCAAGTGTTTATGTTCCTAAGGTCCATAACCCTGGCAGCCCGGTTGGTGGCGATGGTCTGCACGGCCGGGTCCTCCGAGCGCAGCAGGGTCTCCCAGTCCTCCCAGGTCTTGAGGTTCTCTAGGTCCCGCGGGGGAGGGTCCGCTGGGCAGAGGGAAAGGATGTGGAGGGAAGGAGCGAAGGGTTCTGGGCATATGGCTCATGCGGGAGTGTGGAAGGAGGGATGATAGTGGGCTAAGGTAAGGGGTGAAGGGAGAGTGTGTGTCTGTAGTCTGCGCCAGAGTGTTGTGTGTTTGTTATCTAGGGAGGGGTGGGGCGGGGGGTAGATCTGGCGTGAGGCTCTATATGCCTGCGTCAGCTCGCTGAATGAGAGCAACCTACTGTGGAATGACTGCCGCTGAGCGCACAAACTCAAATAACAATCGTAAAACGCACGTAGCGTGTAACATGAGGAAAGTTGATCGATGGCTGTGGTCCTTTTATCTTGCTACTTTATGTCAGTCCGGAAGTGTTGTTACATCCTCGTTCACGGACTCAGCAAGTAGATGAGGTTGATGTATCGATGTTAATATGCGTAATATTGATAAGTGGTGGCAGCCAAAGAACAGGATGACATTATTACGGATGAGGTATGATTTTTATGGTTTATATGGGTTTAATGTACCAAAGCCACTCAGGACCATATAGGAGGGACCAAATATTATTTTAATGGCAGCTGGCCTATCGCGAACGTTCCATCCCCATCTCGCGCCACCGTCCGCTTCGTAGTCGACTTCTTCGTAACGTTACCCGGGGTTACCCAGCAATCGGCCCGATTGGTCACTTGAATTCTGAGGTGAAGGTGAGCATAGTCACGAAAGATAAAACATTGAAGGCTTGCCACCACGATGAATGACATTAGGTGGCGAAAGGTTGCCTCCGGAGCTTCAGGTCCATCGGTCGTGTGCCCAGAGCCGAAGGCCAAGGTTTATGAACGCGCCGGACAGCTTGGGCGGGGGTGTCGTCTTAGTTCTTGTCGTTTTCCTGTCAATAAGCATCGCGTCATAGCGCGTCTGCTGCTGGGTCTGGGGACGAGGTGGAAGAAAAGTGGACGGTCGGTTTCGGTCAATTCGACCCGGAATTAAGCTCGGAAACGGAGCCCTGGTGTCCTCGGCCTACAACTAAGGCGAGCTGAAGGCGTCGATGCTCCAGGGACCAGGATGATCATTTTACCCAGCACCTCACGCCAAATGATACAGGGTTACGAGCCAAAGGTCAGGACGACAGCATGACAGATCAAATATGATTTGAATGGATGCAGGTCTAGAGGCACTGCCAATTCTTCGTCGTCTTATTCTTTGTAACAATAGGTTTGAAAACAATCAACGATGTGTTTGCTACCAGTTACCAGGTTACACCCATGATGGCCCGTATTAACTGTTTTAAATACTCCTTTTCCCCAGAACAATAACAGAATGGAATTCCTTGCCTCAGGCCTTTATGCAAATAGAAAATCTCCCCAAATTTGAAAATTGCTTGTACCGTCACTTGCCTGAATAAATATGCCTTTAATTTTGTTTTCTTTTTATACGTTTTGTTTCCCTACTGCTATTTTATGGTTGTAAGCCAAAATATTTACCACTAGCGTTTGTACTTTAGGCCTGTATCTGCAGTGCAGGGCAGTTTTGTTGCGACGATTGTCGTTTTCAATTTGACTGTTTTGAATTGTGTACTGTTATACTTGTGGCTGTGTGACTTTAGTTACATATGCATCTGTTTGCACCCTGTAACGGCCTGACGGCTGACAGTATCCATAAATAAATAAATAAAATAATTAATCTGGCACCAGGCACTATATAAACCCGCAAGAGTAATACAGTGACAACTATTAACACTGCGAGAGCCGTTCTTCTGAAGCAAGGCTGTGCGTTCAGCACGGGTGTCGACGAGGGCGCTCAACTCTCCGATGTCCTTCGTATCCACCGCCAGGAAAGGAAAAGAATGCTTTTGGAAGTAGATGATGTGGCGGGAAAGTTGAGGACAGGCTTTATAAATGTCGCCTTGTCGGCCGCATGGGAAGCACTCGCGGCGCTTCGAGGAAGCCACGGCAGACGACCTGGCAGCAGCAAATACCACGCGCCGAGTGGCTGTGTCGTGCAAGGCGGCAGCTTGGTTAACGAAGGTGTGGAGGCTGTCGGTCACCAGGGTGGCCAGGATCGATGCATGAGTGGCATCATGCAGTCAAATAGATAATTTGTTATTTAGAGGTCGACATTAAGTCTTGAAATTTTTAGGCAGGGACATTATAGTGCATTGATCCCGAATATGCCATTTTTTGCAAAATGTAACTTTTCGCATTTTTTGATAATTTCAACACCCGCCTATACCCTTAAATGCTTCCTCCACCTGAAAAGCTTTGTTCACCAACAGTAATTTCTTTTGCCTCTCAGTTTCTGTTTCTCCATAGAGCTTGTACAGTACCGCATTTTTTTTTACACACATAGCTGTTTTCAGACAACCGGCATAAAGGGATCGCTGCCCGTCGCATGTAGCGAAAGCTACACTACGCTAGCAGGAGTGGATTATGGGGGGTCGGTTAAAGGCCACTCCTGCACATGCACCGTTAGCATGGCAACCAGTACCATGGCAACCATGGCGCCGCAGCCACTGTGCCGCACTGCGCATGCGCGGAGTCGCGCCGCGCAGCTTGGATATAAACCGGAAGCGATGCGCTCGCTCCTCAGACGTGCGCAATTGAAGAGGAGAGCGGTCGTGCTTGTCACGGCAGCAATACAGGCTGCTTTAAATTGAATCTGCCGATTCAAAAGTCGTCACATGGTACAAGGCCGGTTGACAGTGTGAAAACGAGAAAGGCTAATCGGGCGGGCGAGATGCCCGAAGAACGAGAGGAACGTCATGCGAAGAGACGCCGCTAAACTGCTTAACGACGACAGCGTGTCGTTACCGGAAAGTCAGTAGACGAAACTGCTTTCGCTACGTATAGCCTGGCCTAGCTGAGCTAAACCGCTGCCAATTTTGTTACGCTGATGGAGAGTCTAGGCATGCAGTTTTTTTCCTGATATCATTGCCGTTTTTTTGTCCATGTGATCTCAAAAAAGTTCTGCTGTTTTAGCCGCTTGCGTTCTTTCGTTACCATGTGTTGTTCTTAGATGGATTGCTTAATTTTGCTATTTCGCAAGCTTTGCGTCATCGTTTCTGTATTCCAGGTGTTGTTCTGTTGTACATCTTTCATTTTAGATAGCATGATGCGCCCCACCTATCATTATCTCCATAATTGCCTTAGAAACCATCCCTTTATGAAATATTCTCGATGCATATTGCTGATATTGTTGTTAGTTGTTCGTTGCATAAATTTAAGTTTCTAGGTTGTGGTTCCGCCATTTCTCGTTGGGCATTTTGTCTCATCTTTGGACTCATTCCTTTATAACCGCTCTTGAACAAAGCGCTTATTTTCGAATATTTCCTTTCTTGCCGCCTCTGTATGAATTCTTTCTGCTAATAAACAAAACTTATCGGCTGCCTATTTCGCAAGTTTCATGTTATTGTTCGATCTGTGGTTTCCATTTTATAACTGCGTATTCATCCAGATCCTGCATGCAAACCACTCCTATCGCAGTCTACTACGGCACTCTGTCCACACTTCCCTTGAGTCCACTATCTATAGAACGTAACTGCCTCAGCCCATCTACCTCACCCATAATAAATTATGACAATTTCGGTCGCCGGTACCTGTCCACTGCGAGCAACAGTTTGTGCTTCTGGTCTTATTCGAGTGTTCTCGACGTTTAGCATTATGGCCTGTGCCATTATTTTTGTCTGTTACCTGCGCAAACTATTTGCAGATTGTTTTCATCTAGGGAAATGAGCAGCTTCGAATAGTCATTAAAAACGTTAAACTACTTTTGTTTTAATCCTTAAAATTATTTTGTATTCGTAGATAGGCTACTGCTAGCTATGTAGTGCCTACAGTAATTTTCTTAGATACTTGAACATGATGTTTATATCTAGAATATATGAACTGTAAATTTGTTCTTCCGTGGACGACCACATCATACCCCCTACATTACCTTTCGTTTTGTGTTTCGCTCTCTTTCCAAAGAAGAAAAGAAGAAGAATACAGTAACTCGCCCACTGTTGCCCTATGTGTTCGCATGCCGGTATGGATTTCGTCCTGTTTTCGTGTGTATTGATGATATGATTACGCTTACTAATTATGCGGCAGGATAGGTATAAAAAGTAGCGCCTATTACAGCAAATCCAGCAGTTATGTTTTGGTCTACAGGCTTGTGCTTCGCAGTTAACACTGCTGTCTAACCATTTGCTTAGGAAACGATTGAATTTCTTTGCTGCTTCTTGAGTTTCGAATTGTCGAAATGGCTAAGATATTTTACAAGAAATCAATGCTAGACGACCGCTGTATTAAAAATAAATATTACGCTCCAGTTATTTCTTCGTTTAGCTTCAGGAATACACACTACTGGGAATTACTTTTTGCTTTGGGATAAACAAATCGGAGCATTGCCAGTAGTCACCGAATGCACAGCAGCTGGCGGAGAACTCAGATGTCGCGACTCCAAAGTACTCGTTCAAACTTTGTTCTCAGGTTCTAATATTATAATGCACAGTAAAATACTGCAGTGCGAACCTTTTTTTAAACGAAATTAGTGGTCATATTATTACGACTAAGAATTTCGCTTGTTCGGCAGTGCACACAAGCATGTATGAAACGATGAAGCGGTATCGAAGAAATGAAGCGTGCACCGAAGGGCTCTTACCAGGTTTGATCGCAATCGAACAAAAATTAAAATATGGCTGAACAATAAAGCCATCACTAGGACATCGACGTGTTACCTAGGAAAGCACTGGCATATAGTCGCTGCATATTAAACTTGCAATATTATGAGGAAAATAAAGTTAGCGGTGAAAAAGTAGTTTAGCAATGCACTATCGCCACAGGCTGACGGCAGTAAGAAATCAGCATCCTTGCAGCCAGCGCTGACAGGATACGTCAGTGAAACACGAAACAGTTAAAACCTACAGACGAAAATGAGACCCATGAAAGTAGCCACAAGCGCGAAGTATGCTATGGACAGGCTGATTTCTGTTCTCTCGCCGTAAAACCAGAAACACGCTTGAAAACTTTTGACAAGTTGGGTTTGAATAAGTTTTGCGGCATAAGCGTTGATGAAAATACAGCTGAGATACTATATTTCCCTACCAATTTGTCATATTTTTAATGACCAGAACCACAAACTTTCAGCTGAAGAAGCTTTACAGCGCTTTTATTTACACGCTTTTTCCTCGTGGCGATCCAACGTATTCTGTATTTTAAAGGTGTGCCCAAAGCATGCCTACACCGCTCTATAATTAGTAGACCTCGCTGTGTGGCGAATTGTTGGTTATAGACTCAGTTTTCCGACCTTTCTTAAAGGGTAACACCTCTTAGCCCGGTTAATAAAGTGTTGAAGCAGCAGTATCAAGGTTCGTATTTCTATTAGGAACTTTTTAGTACGTTGACCTTAAAATTTGTTTTAGCACAGAGAGGGGTCGCACAGAGCCCGAACTGAATTTTTGAAATGGAAATAAATGGTGCTATTCGCCAAGGCTCGATAGGTGACTCGCCCCCCCGCAGCTAAGTAATCTTGCTGCCATGGCGCGGTAGGCCACATGTAATTCACGCTGCCGCGATGCCAGAAGGGAAAGATTACTTTGATACGTAGCATGCGCAGCAGACTACCTTACTTTAAGTCTGCTTCCTATTTGTTCAAGCTGTCAGAAGGAAGGCAAGAAAATAGCGGGATTTAGGTGGCGCATTTCTGATCATTTTCACGGGCCTGAAAAACTTTAAAAGGAAGCAGAAGTGAAAAGGAAAATTGGGAATCCTGAGTTACTTCCGTGTCACATTTTCCCCACTGCAGTCTCATTAAGGCATCTCACTTTTGACATGGCTGGCATATTTCGGCTGCCAACTGAAGGGCTTCACAGGAATGATAAAAAATTATTCTACCAAAAATGCAGGGGTTCCAGGTGCAACTAGAGAATTTGCTTAGTTCTTTTCTTCCACTACAGCCTATACGAAAAGACAGTTGAGGGAAAGGCAAGCAGGTGCTCAAAATTTAACAATGAAACCATATAAGTGGAATAATAGAACATTGCTGGATTAGCTAAAAGCATTTTATTTTTTTATTTGAACATACTGTTAGTCCCTTCTTGGGACTGTTACAGGAGTGGATTTATAAATAACAAGATGCAAGTTAACAACACAATAAAACAAAAGCCAGCAATCAGGTTTAAAAGACAAGAAATCAGCATTCATATGCGGAATCACATCAAATGAAAAACAGAAAACGGAAGAAAGCCAACTCTGGCCTTCAAAACATGTGTTCAAACACGTATCAAAGTATTCATTAATACAATCATACATTTGGTACATAATCGAGTGAGCAAAAAAAAAGCAACATAAAACCAATACAGACTATGGATGGTCATCAATTCTGGCATGATGACAAAACTGATGAGACTGCAAGCTCCATGAATTTTTCTAAGGAATGCTGCGCAGTTATAGATTTATCTAGGGCGTTCCATTCCCTTACTGCTCGGGGAAAGAAAGAAAAATAATATGTGTTGTTAGCACAGAAGTATTCATTAATCGTAAAATCATGCTTGTGACGTGTGCCTCTAGAACGGTTAAAACTAATGTAAGTAGCAGGATCCATGTTGAATGCATTATAAGTTAATTGATATAAAAACTTGAGTCTATGAAGTGTTACGCGACTTGATAATGTGTCGAGGCCTGCGCGGGAAAGCAGCTCCGTGGGAGAGTCATTCGTGTGTCATTCGACCCCAGTTATGGCATCAAATCGACAAGTAAATAGTATAAAGCTTCAGTATGGAACTTGATAGACCTAAAATAGTTCTCATAAGAAGTGAAAGTGGAACTGTCTCTTTATTTAATGTTGTAAAGCTGGAGGTTTGGTTGACATTCCTATAAAAAAGCTTTTAAAGAAGAAAGAATAGTTAAACCAGAAGACAAGTTTTTATTGCTTTCTTTTTACGGGAATCAAATAATATCGAAAACAGTCAGTTTTTAATTTCTATCTTTCAATGGACGTGGTTTTCTTGCTTCTGATCAAAAATATATTTTATACTCTATATAGTTAGCATGGTACGATATAAATTATAAATTTCTGCCATACAAGCTTGGGAAGGTTTCTGAGCGTTAGTATTCCGGCACTGTTTATTGGCAGGGTGTCTGTTTCAGTCAGTCTGTACGTGCCATAGATAAATGCACTGGCTTTGTTCTGAACTCCTTTTGTTTAATGATTATTTTTTTTTGTGAAAGGAAAATAGAGCGATATTAGCATAATAGAATGTGGCTCTGACGAAATTGTTTTCGGTACGTAATTTAATTATTAGTTTTCTACATCGCACTGTTAGCCAGGAGCAGGAGGTTGTTGAAGGAGAGGGACTAAAAAATGTGTACATCCAGGTTTCTGCAGAATAAATGAAAGAAAGAACTCCTACAGTTATATGAGCAGTAATTGTAACAAAACCAACAAGCTGTATTCACAGCACTCACTCACAGTATAGCTCTGGGATTTAAGCTGCGCAGATGAAAAGATTATTAGGTAGCAGGTTCCAATTTCTGATGATTTCAAGCGAGAACGAAACTTTGAGCGTGCCACTATTAAATCTGTGCTGGTACAATTGCTTGCTGTGTTTTGGACTTGCATTTTGAGCATGCGAAACCGTCACGTATTTATGTTTGTCATGGACCAAGCTGGACACAAACAAGGCTTTTGAATCCGCTTTTTTTTTTAAGGACTTGAAATTTACCTTCAAGTATGTCCACATCTCCGACATCGACCAAGTATGAATGGCCCTCTTTAACTGCTACAGGTTTAAGTGGCATGCTGGAAGTCATACGGCGCAATTAGAGATTCTTTTCCAGTGCAGTAAGTGGAAGACAAATAGCCTTGCTCAAGTTTGTGGCTCCCAGTTATATGTGACGTGACGCGTGGAGAAACTGCAATATAATCACTGATTAATTTGTTTTTTGAATCACTACAATGCTGAAGACAGCCTTCCTCAGGAGCCGGAAGACAAAGAATAAAGAAGCAGCTATTATATTGCAGCTTTTTCATGCCTCACGTGGCCTATAGCCACACATCGACGTCACAGACCTCGTTCGGCTGTTAAAATCGAAGTCTAAATAGCACGAGAAATAAATTCGATTATAGAGTATATAGCGGTTGAAGGAGAATACGGGGTGGAGATCCATGTTTAATAATGCCTACACATCGATACTAACAAGAAAACACGCACCCGAAAGTTCAGTGCCTATACTCCTTTAAGGTTGAAGTTGAAAAATAGCCGTTTAAGGTTGTTGTTTCAGAAAGGAGAAAAATGGAAGATTGGTTTTGGTTTGATGGGGTTTAACGTCCCAAAGCGACTCAGGCTATGAGAGACACCGTAGTGAAGGGCTCCGGAAATTTCGACCGCCTAGGGTTCTTTAACGTGCACTGACATCGCACAGTACACGGGCCTCTAGAATTTCTCCTCCAAAGAAATTCAACCGCCGTGGCCGGGATCGAACCGGCGTCCTTCGGGTCAGCAGCCGAGCACCATAACCATTGAGCCACCGCGGCATGTGTTTGCGTAGTTCTTGCGCTTGCTCAATAAGCGCACTAGTTTATATTAACGTAATGTGGCTCACTCATTAACCGCACATAAGTCGATTTCCTTTGAGCAGGACCCTATTTTTAGGGTGCTATATTCCATCATGGATTTCATCATTTCATCATTTTCATCATGTAGCATGTGAAAATTATTCCCGAGACAGGTCAGCCGGCGTCATCTCTGTTACTTTCTAGATTAAGGCACACCCTGCAGTATCGAGCGACTGCACACTTACTGAACGTGCGGTAGCACGCCAACCGTGTTTACTAGCATACTAGAACCGTATTTACTAGTTTACTAGAATACGAGGTCCGTGTCGTATTGATTTCCACTTTTCTATGTCCCGCACCGCATTGTAAGTCATATCCTTCCTCGCGCCTGTCGCTTGTAGTGTGGACTGCGTTGCACCACTAGACGGTAGCACGAATCTGAGGCGTTAAATCGTTTGTTCTCAAGGCCGGTAGTGCTGAGCATATCAGCATTCAAGCGGAAAGGATGTAGTGACCGGCGAGGGCAGAGCAGACCGAATAATTCTTGTTGAAGGAAGGGCGTAAGCTCTCTGGAGTTTCCCTGGTGACTTGTGGCGGTCTGTGACGAGCAAAAGCATCCCAAAGAACCATGTTCTCCTGGGTGGAACGCTGGAAACCGGACCGCACGCCAACACCGAACCGGGCCATCCCTGTTCCGCCACAGACGGTGATATGGCCCGCCAACGTGGCGCAGGTGGAAGCCAGAGAGCATTCTCACAGAGGAGAGGGTTTTTTTTAGATTTGGGTTCAGTCGCTAGTGCGTTATTGTTCATCCCGCTGTTTCCATTTGTGTTTCGTCTATACGTGCAGGCGGTTTCAGGATCACAAGTTGTGTTAAGGAAGGGGCGGAATGCAAGAGATGATAGCCAAGGACCGTTCCATTCGTCCACCCATAGGGGTCGGCCTCGAATATCGTTCAAAGCTAACTACTTTTCCGGCTGAATTAATTTCAGTGAGGTTTAGAGCCGCATGGAGGGACCAAGGTGAAAAAGTGAGGCCAAAAGAACAGGCGAAGATGTGCACTTTAAATGCATTCCGCCTTTAAGAGCATCCGATGCCCGTTTGGTGCAAGATGGAAGTTCACTTTTGCGATGCGCTGGAATCGGTATACGCCATCTGCGCCGCTTTTCGTAACATTACTTAAGAGGTAATCAGCTTCGTCAGCTCGCCAAAATAACGCCATAGAAGATGACATGACCCCAAGCAGTTTTGTGGGACAAGTGATGTTAGTGGCCTCAAGAATCTTTTTCATACGACTGGTTTGGTTGCCCAGTTGTGGATAAGTAAAGATTAACGTAAGCCGAAGCGTCAGAGCTCTATTCAATGCTCGATTTACAGGACAGTTCACTGAACACCTCTTCTGGTGGCCTTGTGTACACACCAGGTACGTCGAAAGTCGCCAAGAATGAGAGGAAGTCAGGGATGAAGGGTTATGCTAGAGGCAATTTCCCGTCTTGTGGCATTCAAACTATAACACGGCGAGTGATCAGGCATTGTTTCCCGTTATACAAACATGGTCAATATTGAGAACTGTTTCGTTATACGTGCTTCTTTAGGCACCCCAAGAAGTTAAGTGCTCTGAGTTAGAGCGGCGGACCGGTGAAGCAGAGAGCTTCATTTACCGGCAAATGTTTTTCTGCATTGCAACACCCGTTACGTTACTAGTTATAAATGGAGCTGTGGAGCTGAGAAATAGCCAGATATCGGCTTAACCATGTCTAAAGCTTCATAATATAGGCCTGCGTACGTCAAAGGACGCTAGGGTAAAGCCAAGCGAACCTTGTACACCTGAATGAGCAATGTAGCAATAGTACTATGGGAATAACATTTGTCGCGACGGGTAGGTACATCGGCGTGGTGTAATGGCCGTTACATTTTATACTAGGCAAGTATTTTAATTATCTGCTCTTCCATGTATTATCTACACCACACAACAAGGGCACTTGTGCTGGCTTACGGTCTCCCAAATGGGGAGTCTCCAATACCATGCAGCTCTTGCGGTCAAAGTAGTCCACAAGAGCGACGAAAATCTTGCCGGGAACTGTAACAATACAAATGAATATATGTGGAGACGCAAGATAAGGTGCGATGTACTTGCCATCGTCTTCAACAGTCCAAGATCAGCACAATCAAGAGCCGCTGCATTACAGTGAATGCATGGCAAAAACCTCTCAAAATATAGTGCAAGAAACATTGCACTCCGCCAGCAGCGACCACCACTCCAATGAGAAACATCCGTACTTATCTTTCCTCCACACTTTTGGTAGGCAGCTACGTTCCTTCCCCTTTGCATTCCCTTTAATAACCTAAAGCGGTACTCTAAAATCTGTGCTCAAAACAAACCATCGGTTGTCTGTCTAGAAGATTCGGTTATGGAAGTGATGTTCGGAATCAGTCGGGGAAGTTTTGACCATAAAAAAAAAACGGCAATTTTTTGGGTTCTTTTTTTCACGAGAGTGGACTGATATTTTCTACTGTCAAAAAAGAATCAAACATACGTACTACCGTCTCTGGAATGTTAAACAGTTAGAGGTAGCAAGTAGTGGTACCACTCAGAGGATAGAAAAAGTTTCTATTGAAGCGAACTCAGTACCGCGAACTTATGAAGGCTTGCTCTTAAAGATGCCCCTGAACAAAATGCATATTATGACTTAAAATGCGTAATAACTTTCCAAGGGACCTTCTCTTTTCTCTTGGGAAAAAGAATTTTGTTATAAAAAGCAAGACTGTCAAATACGCTGCCAGAAACTTCCGCAGGAGTTTCTCGTGTCTTTTTTTTTCTTCGATAGGTCAGTTCTCGCTACAATGGCGACTTTCAGGCCTAAAGTCAGCTAGCGCAGATAGAACGACTAGTATTGATGCCGCGGTACACAGAGATGATTGAGAGATCTTTTAAGATTCAGATCCAGTCTCTTTTTTAGAATCCACATCCTTGTATAGAGAGCCTAATGGAAAATGGCTGATCAGAAAAATATCGAGACCCAAGAATTGATATATGTAGATTTGCTGCAATTAAGTAATAAACAAAAGATGAGCATTTTTCGGAAGTAGGCCATAATAAATATGGTGTGAGCACTGGCACGCAGAGAAAGCCGGTGAGTAGCAAAGAGAAAATTAGGGAAAATTATATATAAGTAATAGGCTTTACAGAACAACGAAAATACATTCACGAATCCCGATGGCACAGAAAGGTTAACAGAACGCTTGCAGAAGTTCGACTGCAGCCAATCCATTTAAGACCCTAATCTTTTGAGTCGCAGAGACTAGCAACTAAATGTTCAGTTTTGAAACCGAAGAAAGCTTGTACTAATGAAAATATTTTGAGAAAGTGGCACAGCAAACTAATGTAATATGTTAGGATGATTTTCAGTACGATGAACCCATGGATACGCGGAAGTAATTCTGTATTGAGATTAGATGACAAAACCTTCCTTATTTTGCCGCTTACGAGACCACCTCGCTTCTATTCAGGCATTCTCAAGAAGACTACTTTTTAAGGCGCACGGGCACCCGGCCAAAAAGGGCAGTGACTGGCATTTGAAGGCTCCGCTATGCCGGTCTTGTTTACCAGCTTCATCTACACCTTCGCGTACACCTACTGTGACTTACTCTGATGATACCATAATGATGCCAATAAGAATTGCTAATGTTGATTTCTCGCCAGAGGAAGTAAGCAGGTATGAAACGATGAAGCGGTACCTAAGAGCTGAAGCATACACCGAATGGTCCTTACAGTGTTGTTCTTTGTCCAAAACCAATGAAAAAAAAATGCATCAACAGTAACGCTGCTGCTAGGTTACCTTCTTGATACCAAGAAAAACATGCCACTAGTAGAGCTGTAGAGTAGATGTTGTCCGACCCTGGGGAAGTAGACGGCTTGAGATTTTTGATGAGCTTAGAAATTCCCTCAGATGTGATGGTAACAGGTGGCATTGAAGCAAAATTAAGTTGCGGTAAAGTAATCCTGTTGTCCAGTGGTTCGTGGGTGAAGACTGAGGTGAAGTAGGAATTCATAGTATCAGAGCGTTCGGAAAGCGGAACGTGTGTGCCATCTTGTCTTTTCAAAGATATGCTGTATGAGCTGTTTTTGTTGGGCGTTATCAGATTCCAGATTTCTTTAGGTTTGAGCGCATTATGTCTAGCAGATCATGACTGTAGAATTTTCTTTTAGACGACCGTAATAAATGAGTGTATTCGCGAAGACTGGCGAAGTATTTGTTCCATTTCACAGATGATGTAGAATTTTTTGCATTACGGAAGAGGCGTTTTTTTTTCGCGATAATTTGCGGCGCAAAGCGTTCGAAAACCAAGGCTTAGTGGCGTCGCCGCGGATGCATATGAGTGGTACGTAAGCGTCAATGAGCGACAAAAGTTTGTGTTTAAAAAGGCACCAGTTTTCGTTAACGGATCTCGTAGACATCGATAGGAGGAAAGCAGCGAAAAATTGTTCGAGGTCGGAGTTCACACTCGCTAAGTCGGCATTACGATAATCGCGGATGTATTTGACGGATGGTTGGCGGGCGGATATTTCAATGGTTAGGTCGAAAAACAAGAGACTGTGATCACTGAGTCCACTAGATTGCGAAAGTGATTGGATTACTTCTGGACTGGAGACAAGAATGAGGTCAAGGATATTTGAGCCTCGTGTTGGCTCATGAACTGCTTGGAAAAGGTTGAAAGTAAGGACGAGTTCAAGGAAGTCTTTAGATTGGCGAGACGATGCAGTCAAAGCTTCCCAGTCGATATCCGGGTAGTTGAAATCGCCACAGAGAATGAAATTGGCGTGAGGAAGTCGGGAATGCAGGTCTTGAAGCACACAGTGAAGGTCCGTAATGAAAGATTGATCTGTGTCAGGTGCTCGATAGCATGCAATTACTATGTTGGTACGAGACGGAAGACAGATTTTAAGACAGTATTTCGCTGCGGCAATTAATCTCGATTAGAGCGGATGGAATGTTAGATTTGACAAGAGCAAGAAGGCCCCCTCCCCTGCGACCTATTCTATCTCGCCTGTAGAAATGAAAGGACCGGTTGTCTTGCAGCAGTTCTGCTTCTTGAATATCAGGTGTTAGCCAAGATTCGGTAAATACTGCAATGTCAGTGTTATGATCTTCTATTTCTTTTTTTGGCAGGTAACTACGTATGTTGCTCATCAGGACAGAAGCTTTCTGATAAGTTGCGGTTGGACGCAAGCATTTGGATGGTTGGACATGCGGTAACAACGGGACACATGGCGCCTTGGCTAATCGCTATGACTTTAGTTCTACAATCGAATCCGTTTCAGCGTTGAAAGTGAACTGTCTTTTGCCGATAAGTAACTTGTCGACGCGGATCTTAAATGAGGCGTTGCTTTGTTGGCCATAAGAAAAAAGTTTTTTCCTAGCTTGTCGGACTTTCGCGGAATAGTCCTCTCGAACTGAGAATGAGGCGTCTTTAAGTTTATGCCCTGCAACAAGAATTCTTGATTTATCTTTGAAGTGTGCCAGTTTAACAATTATTGGGCGGTTTTTGTCTGTTTGGAAACGGCCCAGTCGATGCGTGCGTTCGATGTCTTGGCTATCAATAGTAATGTCTAGGTGTTCGGAGCAGAAGGAAATAATGTGTGCTTCAGACTGTGGCCAGACTGTGTGTAAACTGTTTGAGCATATACTGTACTCCAATATTGAAAATCCCCTCGATAAAAACTCTTTTTTCTTTCCCAAACAGTATGGTTTCAGAGCAGGCTTCTCATGTGAAACACAACTTTTCGAATTCACAACTGATCTTCATCTAAGTTTAGATTCTTTATTTCAAACAGACGCCATTTATCTAGATTTCTCTAAAGCATTTGATCGCGTTCCTCACTAACGTCTCATCTGTAAACTCGCATGCCTGTCACTCGACCCTTTAGTCTCTTCCTGGATTCGCTGCTTCTTGACTAATCGCTCGCAGTTCACCGTCATCGCTAATCACACATCTGCAACTACCGTAGTTATCTCCGGTGTACCCCAGGGTTCCGTCCTTGCTCCGCTGCTCTTCCTAATCTTCATCAACGACCTGCCATCTGGAATCTCGTCATCTGTCCGTCTTTTTGCGGATGATTGCGTCATTTATCGCCGCATATCTGATAACACTGACCAGGAATTATTACCGGACGACCTAAATAAAATACAGAAATGGTGCTCCGACTGGCTCATGCAGCTTAATATTTCGAAATGTAAATGCATGCACATATCACGCAAACGTTCCATTAGTAATTTCCAGTACTCCCTGAACTCTGTGGCGCTGTCAGTAACGAATTCCTACAGGTACCTTGGCGTCGAAATAACGAACAAATTAACATGGTCAGACCACATTATCAAACTTTGCGCAAGCATTTCCAGAGCACTTGGCTTTATCCGAAGATCACTATCAATGTCCCCTCCATCAATCGGACAACAAGCATACGAAACATTCATTCGCGCTAAAATGGGATATGCCTCAGCAATATGGAACCCTCACCAGGCTTACTTAATACAACTGCTCGAAGCTATCCAGAATCGGCCAGCGCGCTTCATAACGTCGCAATATTCGTCTCGACACAGCGCTACCAACCTAAAATCGTCTCTCGGCCTTGAACCATTAGCACTCCGCAGAAAAATATCAATTCTCTGTCTTTTACACAAACTATACTTTAACTTCCCTGAACTACGCCTAACTTTGTTACCTGCGCCCTTACGCTCATCTCGCCGATTATTCAACTCCCTCAGCATTCAGCGGTTGCACGGTTCATCCAACGCTTTCAACAAATCTTTCCTTCCCATCGCCATAGAAGAATGGAACAATCTTCCTGATACCGTTGTCATCGAAACTAATCCCGCCAAATTTAGGCTGCTAATAACAGACCACTTGAACCAACTATAGCTACTTCCCTCGCGATGCTCTGCTTGCAATTTGAACTGCTTGTGCCATTGCGACCCCCCCCCTCCCCCCACAAGAGTTTTCCCACTTATTTAATTTCCGCACATTTTAATGTTTAATTTTATATACTACTGCTTTGCCTTATATATTCTGTACTATTTGAATTACCTGACGCTAATTGCACATCAAACTTGTTATTCTTGTTATTTTTGTTATGCTTTTTTATGTTTACATGCCTTTGTATGACCGTTTCGCACCACTGTCTTCCCCCCCCCCCCCCCTTATGTAATGTCCCAGACGGGATCTTTAAGGTTTCAATAAATGATGATGATGATGAGGAAAATGAGATCCGTGAAATCAGTCACTGCGACGAAGTAGGCTATGGGCAGGTTGATTGCTTTTCTCTCCCTGTAAAAGCAGAAACGCGTTTGAAAACTGTAGACACGTAGGGTTTCAATAAGTTTTGTGGCATAAGCGCGGATGGAAATAAACCAGAGATACAAAATTACTCTCGCAGTTTGTCATATTTGTAGTGATTATAACCAGAAACCTTAACTTGATAAAGCTGCAAGTATTCATTTATACACTTTTTTCTCTTGGCGGTCGAATTTATTCTGCATTTTAAAGCTGTGCTCGAAGCAAGCCAACGTAGCTCTATAATTGGTAGAACTCGCTGTGAGCTGCATAGTTGGTTACAGAGTCAGTTTTCCGATCTCTCTTAAAGGCTAACAGCGCTTAGCCAAATCAGTAAAGTGTTCAAGCAGCAGTACCAAGGTTGGTGTTCCTATTGGAAATTTTTACCACTTTAGACCTTAAAATTTCTTTTATCATAGAACTGGGTCTGACAGAGGCTGAAATTACTTTTTCCAGTGGAAATAAATGACGCTTTTTGCGAAGGCTCGATCGGTGACTCGCCCCCTGCAGCTAAGTAATCTACGTGCCATGGCTTGGTAGGCCACATGTAATCTACGCTGGCGCGATGCCAGAAGGGAAAGATTACTTTGATGTCTAGCACACGCAGCAGACTACCTTACTTTAATGGCTGTTTCCTATTTGTTCGAGCTGTCACAAGAAAGGCAAAAGAATAGCGAGGCATAGGTATCGCATTTCTGATCATTTTTCACGCCCTGAAGACTTTGAAATGAAGCAGTAGTGAAGAGGAGAATTGGGTACCGTGTTTTGCTTCCGGGTCATATTTCGCCCACTACAGTTTCATTTTGGCCCCTCACTTTTGACATGGCTGGTATATTTCAGCTTTTTACTCAAGGCTTTCACAGGAATGATAAAAATCTATGCTATTAAAAGTGTCGGTGTTCCAGGTGCATCATGAGAATTGACATATGTATTTTTCCAATACTGACCATTGAAGTAGGCATCACTGCTGCAAAGAGAGGCGCATACTCAGAGTGCTAGAATGAAAATACAGCAGTGCAATAACAGGAGGGCGTTGCTAGTTAAACCATTAGAGACCAAGAAAATGTAACAGATGGTTTTTATTCATATTTAGCACATATAGCTCCTTTATAAAGAAAAGCGGATTAATAAAATTTCCTCACGATCGCTTTATTCGTTCCGAAGTTACACAGTTACACAGGTGTACTTCTTGTAGTAGGCTGGGTCGTCCCCATAGCACATGCGGCTACTTCGCTTCACTCCTACTTTGTTGCGTGAATTTCGTTGATATCACCGGGATATTTACGCAGGGTGATATAGCGCTTCTAGCAAGCCCTCATCAATCTTTTTTGGCTACAGTACAGTGGCACTGCAGTTATTCAGAATTGCGCAGGAAGCCTTCTTTTCAAAGAAGCATCAGACACGATTGAGCCAGAGTGTCTGCGAACCGCTGGTTGCTGCATGTCAAGGCGTAGGTAATGACGAGTAGCGAAAGCAAATCTTACGAAAGCAAAAAATTTCCAGCAGACCCGTTTCTAGCAATCTGCCAAATTTTTCAGGCGCTGACAATTGCAACGTTGAGCTATCATGTCAGCCACCCCCCTTTTTGACCCTGATGCCGACGTAGTAGCAGTTGATGGCTTGATCAGAAAGGTCGACACCTGCCATACGACTGCTCTGAAAGGAAAGTATTTCTGGCTTACAAACGTCCTGTTTTTCATGCGCTCTAGGCAACCACCGCTTTAGAGAACATGTAGGCTCAATGTTGTCCTAGTTGCAGGCCATCGTGACTACACTTTTGTCCTTACACTGGAATAAAAGCACGTAACCTAAACCATTGAAGCAAGAACCAATTTTTCCGGGCTGCTTCTTTTCTGTTGCTTTCTTTGCGCCTAGTGGACATTTCCTAAACCTGTTTTAGCAAAATGTTCCTGTAGCCTGAAATTTGGCCCGGCACAGCGTTGCAAGAATGTCTTCACCAGTTGAAAAAAATCGCCAAAAAAGGTAAAATGGTCACTAAGCGCTTATATCACTTCAGGCAACGGCCGCACAACACGCGCTACCAAAAGTTCTTTTTCTGAACTCAAGGACTTTCCACAGTTGGTGTTAAATATATAGGAGTAAATGTCTGTTCTGCAGAACATCCAGTTCTGATAGTCAAAACTTTATTATAACCATTTAAAATCATACCATCGTCATATTCAGGGCAGCTAGCGACAAGTACAGCAGTATTTGAGGCGTCGCTGAGCACACTGTTTTTTTCGAAAAAGTTGCAAGAAACCAAAACATCTATGACCTGGATCAGATGGGCGCCGTAGTGCGCACGGAAACTCCCAGCGCACTATAGAAAATACAGTAGCATATTATTCATCATAGCTGAAAAAAAGCCAAAGGTTCGGAACATTGAAAACATTAATTTTTTGCTCGCGTCTTTCGTGCTGTTCTATACTAGAAAGTAGCATAATATCTACATAAACGCGGCTGCGACACAATTATATAAGCCAGCGACAACCGGTGCAGCTCGTGGGAGACAAACATCCTGAAGTTTCTCCATGGAAAGATGACATAGTGAGGTGAGGAAACGCGAATTCTTAGTTAAGGGGGGTCAGCCGACCCCCCCTTGCGGCAAAAGCATGACCTACTTCAAAAGAAAAAATTAAATATTTGATGTTGAAATCCCCCAAAAATTAACTGTACATTTAAAAGTACTCTTATCGATAATGGATTAAGCTAAACCCATTAATATCAGCCGGCTACATTTAGCATTAAAGCCACAATACAGTAGTCTCAAATTTAAACATGAAACATGATAAAATTAAAATAGTTATCAGAAAAATCGAAACTGTGTGCATGTTTAACGTTGTAAAAGCGGTAGACGCGATTTGTATTAAGGCGGAGACCTGGGCCAGTTGGCACATACAAAGAAGAGGCTTTACACAGCGAAACAGACAAGAGACAAGAAAGAACTGACACCACGAGAGCTGACTATCAACTTAGGCTTGTTCGGCTTTACACGAAATATATAAGGAAGAAAATGGTACAAGACAAGAAAAATGATACCGGGAAGCGCATGCAACAGGGAACGCCGACTTCCACGCCGTTAAGGACACAATTAATCAATTTCTTTTTCAAGCAGTCCAACTGATGGTTTGCAGACGCAAATCTGACCGCTAAGCCTGATATAGCCATCGGTCTTGAACACACCCCTTGCTTTTTTATATTTGTATTTTTTGATTACGTGCGTGCTGCTCAACAAAGGTGGACATTTCCTAGATTCGCAATTCTTGCAATGAAGGGCTAAATTGCTGCTCGTTCCAGGCTGTAGTTATCTAGGGTGTTCGTGAATTCTTGAATTCACACACCGAGCAGTCTGTCCGACATATGTTTTTGCGCAGCATAATGGCACTTCATGTACAACATCGCACTGGCAGTCCGTAAAGCACTGCTTGTGATCAATGTCACAAGGCAGAGGCCTTGGACCGTCTCTGTCCCACAGTCTATGTTCCCATGGTATGCGCCTCTGTCGCATTCTTAGCTAAGAAGCCTGCACAGAAGTGAACCTACTGCGAGGATATCTTCTGGCAGCGTGTGTTCAGGGTTGCCCGCCAGGAAATCACAGGAGATACCGCCAAGAACTGAAGATGGTATCTGACGTCACGGAGTTCTTCTGGCGTATGGCGCTGGCTAGACTTGCAAGGAAACGGCGGGCCCCTGCAGCTTTGTGCCAAGGCTCTCTAACCTTGTTGGGTGATGCTGCAGTTCCTGATGAAGCACAAGCTGCCTTGAGACTCGGGCCCAGGTTCTGTGCGCCGCCCCTGTTAAGCAAAATAGAGCAACTGGCATTAGTTTGAGACGCAGTGACAAGAGCAGACGACAGGAAGGCGGAAAGATGCATAGGAGATTCGTTCTTCCTTCGGGGCTGTACTTTCAGAAAGCTTAGGAGGCGGTGAATGCGAACTTCCTCAAGTCTGAAGCAACTCACAAAAGGCTCAAAAGGGAAGCGATGAAGAATGGCAGGACAGCAGGTCTTTCGCAAGTTGTAGAAGTTATGCAGAAGCAGAAAGGTCAATGCCTGAGGCTGTTTTTCATGGCCAAAACCCACAAAGAAGGATCACCTTTCAGTGTCATCTTATCAGAAAGGTCCACATGGCAACAGCCTTTGGGTAGGTTTCTGCAAAGAGGCCTTTCGGTTCTGCCAGTCCGCGACCCATTTATAATAAGGCGGCCAGCAGATGTATCCGACTGTCTGAGGGAACTGCGGCACCGGCCTGTTGGTGCCTTCTCGCTTGACTTCAAAGATATGTACAGTCTTTGTCAAAAGTTTGGAGCCCAGGGGGTTTGGTGCTGAAGCACACTGTCTGGTTCGTAATGCATCATTAGCGCTACAAATTTGCTGAAGGTAAGAAGATTTCTGGTGCTGCCTCCTCCAATGGGTAGGACTACCACGAATGTTACAGGAGTCCCACTGCGAGGCTTAGAAGCAAACCCCCTGGGCTTTAAATTTTTGACAAAGACTGTACTTCTTGCGATATATAGCGATAAGCGGTCAGCAAATCCATAGATGAATATGGGAACATTCGGTTCCAGAACGCATGCGGCACAAGTGAGAACAATTTCATGGGTGTTCTCGGGTGCTACTTTGGTTGTGGACTTCGGAGGGAAGCAATATGTGCAAAAGGAAGGCATTTGCATCGGGTCGTGCCTGGCGTTCATTCTCAGCACTATTCTACTCGCAAAAGATAGCCAGATACAGTGAGATCTTCAAACGTATGGTGTGCTCAATATCTTCCGCTATGTAGACCATTATTTGATCTTGTTTGAACTTGACAGCCACTCGGGACAAGAACTTCAAAGCATGATCAATCAGCTAGACAGGCAGAGTAGAACGGTGGGGCTAAGAATTAACATGCAGAAAACCAAAGTAATGTTCAACAGCCTAGCAAGGGAACAGCAGCTCGCAATTGGTAGCGAGGTGCCGGAAGTCGTAAGAGAATATGTCTACTTAGGGCAGGTAGTGACCGCAGATCCGGATCATGAGAGGGAAACAACTAGAAGAATAAGAATGGGGTGGAGCGCGTATGGCAGGTTCTCTCAGGTCATGAATGGCAGCTTACCAATATCCCTGAAGAGAAAAGTATATAACAGCTGTATCCTACCGGTACTCACCTATGGGGCAGAAACGTGGAGGCTAACAAAGAGGGTTCAGCTTAAGTTAAGAACAACGCAGCGAGCTATGGAAAGGAAAATGATAGGTGTAACGTTAAGAGATCGGAAGAGGGCGGAGTGGGTGAGGAAACAAACGCGGGTTAATGACATACTAGTTGAAATCAAGAGGAAGAAGTGGGCTTGGGCAGGGCATGTAATGTAAGGCAAGTAAGGCAAGGTAACCGCTGGTCCTTAGGAGTAACAGAGTGGATTCCAAGAGAAAGCAAATGTAGCAGGGGATGGCAGAAAGTTAGGTGGGCGGATGAGATTAAGAAGTTTGCGGGGATACAGTGGCGGCAACTAGCAAAGGACAGGGTTAATTGGAGAGACATGGGAGAGGCCTTTGCCCTGCAGTGGGTGTAGTCAGGCTGATGATGATGAACTTGACAGATCAGACATGACGGAGAAAACCTCGAGCATCATCAGAACTTTTGAATCGGCGCTGGAGAACTTCGCTGACAAAAGAGGTTCTCACAAATAACTTGTGACGGTTCTTGGACATGGAGATATTTTTTATTGCAGACCATGCATGCTGGAGGTATGCACCACGCTCCAAAAATAAATTCCTAAATAAATTGCTTGAAAAGAAAAATTACTATATGTCTCCGTGTTGCACGTGCTTCCGGGTCTCATTTTATCTTGTCTTGTACCGCTTCCTTCCTGTTCCGCTCCTGCTAGACGCCACCCTGCGAGCTGCGGAGCGCAGACTGCACGGAGTCCAAGTGCTCTAGACAGGTTTGTGCACGACTGCACAAAAATGGCTGAGGTTGCAATGAAGGTGGGAACAAAGAAGTGCATGTGGTGCGTTATCCTAGAGGGACATAAAAGTTCATTTCTATGCATTATAGTCGGATTGACCTGTCGATCACCTCAGTTACCGCGCGAGCCCTATACCTAGCCCACTCCAGCCGCCACGTGTTTGAAGCCCGTCCAAGGTTAGTGATCGAGGTCGTCAGTAGAGAAAGATGACAATGGAGGAGCGGCGATAGGAGAAAGCGATAGGGAGTGACAAAGGAGGGGCTTTGCTACCGACAGAGAGATTCAAAGAAGGAATCGGACTCACCATTGAATCCGCGAAGGTCACCAGCAACGTGAGAGGGTCATATTGGTTCTGCGTTTCCCTCTACCCGAACAGCGGCATCTCGGAAGTGTAGTGCTCGGTGAGAGATTCTCCCCAAGATTTCCTCTGCTGGCAGTTGGAGAAAGACAATAACAAACCGAAAACGAGCACGCGCGGATAACGCAGTAACTACCGTTTCATTACCCTTTTATTCCTTTCATGAGCAAGACAAAAAAGTTTAAATGAAAGGCAAAGGGAGCCTGCACCACTGGAGCGTTGTCAGGCTTAACGCCCACAAAAATAAATTAAAACATGCTTATCATGCTCGCTCGTGCTCACGAGGCTCGCCGAAGTTTGGCTCGCCGCCGAGCAAGAAGCCGGTCGACGTAGCCAGAGAGAGAAACCGGGGCGACGAAGACTTTGCAGTAGCGAGAGCTGCACCGGCGATAAAGTGTTAAGGGCGAACGTTCAACATCCAAAAATACCGTCTTTGACTTCGTTTGTACTTGAAGGGCTGCGCTCGAGCGAGATGGTAGGAAGCGTCAGCGCGAAGCAGCCGCCGCTGCCCTGCCGTCTGATCACGTCCATTGTTTACTTAGGCCGTTGCCTAGTTTACCTATTGTTTTCCGCACTTTCACATGCGCCTCTTCTACACGCTGGTCACGCAATATCTGTTTGACTACTGAGCTTTTGATTACATGAATTTTTTTTTCTATTCTATCAAGAACGTTACAGCCATTGTATAAGCTCAGCGCGTATGGCTATCATCCATTTCGTGGTCTGATAATTGTGCATTGTCGAGTTGTTACCGTTGCGAAAGTAGGCCAAGCACTTTAGTTGGCTGTAGTGTAGAGTTGCTGTGATGCAATTAGCGATTAGCCTAGTTAAGGCCTTGAAAATAATACCCTGTAATTTTTCTAGTCCTTGATGTCCCGTTTCTATTCAATTAAGATCATGTTAGCGTTATCCGAGGTTCCGGTAAGTTCGAGATCATGAGACACTATGTATGCAGTGTGGCAGGTTTTTCTAGCTCAATTTCCGTACCACCCTTTAACTAATCTGCAGTTGTCAGGCTCTCAGCAGCAGCTTTCTCTATTTGGACTACTTCCGTTATGAGGTTAGAAGCAAAGCCAGCCACTGGGAGGAAGCAGAGTATGCAAAAAAAAAAAAACAGACCAAATGTACTCAAGGCAAAGTGGAGCTTTATTGTATGCCGCCGCTGAATAATTTTCTCACTTTTTCAGTCGATTTGAAACTACATAGCATAAGCATCACGAAGTGAAATATATTACAGCCGCTATGACTTCACAGCGTTTTTCAGGCGTGTAGCTCCAGACGCCGTCCTATAAACAATAGGTTCTAGGCGCCCCTCCTCGGGCTCCTCGTATTCGTCGCTATCGTCCTTGCAGAGGTCATGGTCATACTGTGACACCCCTACGTCGCATATGTCTTCAAACTGATCGATGCAGTTCTGCGGAACGTTGTCTGCGACCTCCTTTGTCACCCACAGAATGCACTCTGCAAAGACGCATTAGACAGAGAAATTGACAGAGAGAGAGACAGAGAAATTGGTGCTGGTCATGTTTTGCAACTCTTTTTACCATGCTGACACCCGATGGAGGTGGGCTGTGCAAATAATTAAGCCAAGAAAATGCTGACAGTTGAACCTGGCAACTTTATGTAAATTTAGGACACAAAATCGTGTGCGGGACTGCGACCCTAAGTACTGTAGAAATTATAGATACAACGCGAATTTTCAGTCATGATCACAGTCTTGCCATAACTGATGGAATTTTATCCTGTATATATATAGAAAGAAACCCTTAAAGCTTTTTACAATGTTTCTTTTTTAGAATTACAGGATACAAATCAACAACTGTGAATGTGAGACTTGGCAGTGTTACTGCTTTGCTTGAATAAGTTACTGCCGCATCACCTCAGCCGAGGAAAGAACAAAAACGACAGCCATCGTAGACGGCTGAGACTCCAGTGACAATGTTGTGCACCGATTGGCATGAAATGACAGTGTTTCGAAAATACAATGTCGGCAAAGCAGCACCATATACGAACACACAGCCTCATAGAACATGTGCATATAAGGCCCACGAACTAAATGGCATTCGTAATATATGCTAATTTTTGAATTAACAGAATTTATTGGCCTTTTTGGCCCGTTGTAGGAGAGTGGTAAAAAATGTGCACACAGGCAGAGCAACTGGTGACATGCTAATGTCAAACGAATCCCCTAACGACAGGATGATTTATTACCTTCGTCGCATTTTTCACTCACTTATTGAGTCATGTACTTAAGAAGTCCAAGTTAGCAAAATGATCTACATTTGTGCTTTTCTTTACAAATGACTGGTTTCTGCTTAAGTTTGGTGTTTCCTGCAGTTTACAATGCCCGCTTTACAACGCAAAGTGCAGGCTATAACAAGCTTTCTACAATGATGCATATTCGACGCGTACTTGGCCAATACTCACTTTCAACAGACAGAACATACAAAACAATTCGGGGACTTCGTTTTGCGGTCAATTCAAATGCGAAAAATTTTATACCGATTGCTGTATGGATAGCCTTCTTGGCGCTACCGAAATTATAGATTTGTGGCCCTGGGAGCTATGTGGACATACGAGGGGGTGCCCAAAAGAAACCGGACTTATTTTTGTTTGAACTTATTTGTCCACATTTTCAGCACAGACCTTCAATATCCTTCAAAGTACTCTCCACTTACAATGATACGTTTGTCGAATCTTTCATTGCTTTTTTCAAAACATTGTTTAAATTCATCTTTTGTAATGCTTGACAGTCCCTCCGTCGTTTTTTTCTTCACCTCAGCAACATCAGCGAAACGCTTTCCATTCACCTGTATTTTCATTCTACGAAACAAAGAAAGTAGCACGTGGAAAGGTCGGGTGAGTATAAAGGTTGAGGAACAGAGGTCATGCCATTTTGGGTCCGAATTTGTCGTAGAGACAGGGCTGTGTGAGCAGGGGCATTGCCATGGTGGAAAAACCAGTCACCCGTCTGCCACAAATCAGGCCGCTTCCACCAAACACTCTTGCCCAATCTTTTCAAAACTTCCAAACAGAAAGCCTGGTTAACTGTCTGACCCTGCGGAACAAATTCTGAATGGACGAATCCTCTCCAGTCGAAAAAAACAAATCAGCATTGTTTTGAGGTTTGGTTTCACCTGACGAGCTTTCTTGAGGCGAGGTGAATTTGAAGTTTTCCATTGGCATTTGATTCAGGATTTAATTTAGGAACACTTGAGTTGTCCCCATAGCATCGTCCTTGTACGTCTTTCTTAATATTTCAAGAGTTTCCGTTCCACTTTTTCCGAGAAAAAATCAGAATTTCACCGGCGCACGCTGTTCACGAAAATCAGCCATTGCAAAAACGACACTCACACAAAACAGTCGTCACTCTAAAACTCTGCCTAAACTAGTCTGACCTCCTTCAGCGACGGCACTCGGCTTACTGACTCTGGAATGTTCGTTCTATGCGCTCCTAGCGGCAAAACGCGGTACCACAGAAGCTGTGCCGATTCAAAATATTATTCCGGTTTCTTTTGGGTACCCCCTCGTACGTCAAACTGATGCGCTATATTTTAACAAAATAACCTTGAAATTACATAAAAATGAATTCAAATAAAAAAGAAATAAGTAAAAGCGATCGCAGAAGTTGAAACAAAGTAAATAGGGTAGTCTCCTGAAGAGCCCTTCATCTAACCTTCAAAAGTGTTACGAACTTGTTTGAAACCTCGTGATTATAGCACACAGACCGATTAATTCGCAAAGCCGGAATGGTGGACCATTTATAGGTAAAATCTCTGACAAGCAGGAACGTGGAGCAGAGTGGGAACACTTCACAAAACTTATTCTAAAAAAGACGCCTTCAAAGACGCAGTGTTATGCAGTGTCCCAGCGTATGACGCCCTTTGTGGGTGCTGCGTCGGTGCCGCTGCGTGCGTCCAGTCGAGTTGGGCAAGGTTCAGTAGCATCTATCAAACTCTGAGCATTAAGATTTGACCGAAAGCCTTTTCAAAGAGGCACACTGAAGGCAGAGTCTGCAGTACATAAATCGCTTTGTTTCTAACTTAATGGCACTTCAATCGCTCTCAACTCCGGTCCCATGTGCCCCCAGAAAATATTAGAAACATATCTTACGTCCTCCGTAGAAACTACTGGAAAAAATTGTAATGAAGCAGTTCTTGTTGTCTGTGTATTCAAGTGAGCCAGTGTGCCATTTCTTGGAGCCTGCCAATAAAGAATACGATCACATGCACTCCAATAGCTAAATCCAGAAGAAATGAAATTATGCGCGCTTGCACAAAGAGGGTAACATGGAAATTCACTACGAGGTATATCGGAGCAGTCGTTTGTCCACAGCAGTTTGTTAGAAGCGTTCTGACGACGTCTAAAAGCACTACCTGCAGCCACAACTTTCCTGTAGCTAATACACCGATAATTTTTTTAACCCACGAGGGGCTGCAGTACTCTGTGAGAGGTCAGTTTAAACCAGGTTGGTGCCGCCCACTTATGTTCTGAATATCTAAATGAGGTTTACAATACAACAGAAGCTGGTGTATATTTCGGGGAGCTGGCACAGGACAGGGTTAATTGAGAGGTATGGGAGAGGTCTTTCTCCTGCAGTGGGTGTAGTCAGGCTGACGATGATGATGATTGCAGAAAGCTTTTAGTAGAAATTTTAAAGCAATACCTAAATCTGAAGTTCCTGCTTTGATTTTCTTCCTCCTTGTGCACATCGGAAGGGTCAAGATTTAGGCTAGCTCTTACAGAACGGCTCCGCAGTGGACTTGCGAATAACAAAATGGGGCCGCTAATCATCATCATCGTATCATTAGCCTGACGACGCCCACTGCAGGGCCAAGGCCGTTCCGATGTCTTTCCAATTAACCCTGCCCTTTGCCAGTTGCCGCCGCCGTATACCACATAGATTTTGCACTGCTATTGCGATTTGCAGCCACCTGCGCTATATCCGGTATATTTTTTCGTTATGTCAGTTAATAAATTTTATAAACGCGTGCACCACAACACGACGAGTCGTTTGGCACAATTCGGAATCCCCCGTTACAAACTGTTCTGCTTTAATGGCCGTCTAGAGGTCATCGGAATGTACGCTTTGGGGGCGGAAAGGTCGTCGTGCGAATCCCACACATATTTTGGGCTTCATCTCAATTAGTAACTTTATCCACAGGAACAAGCCAAGTTATTCGACAGCACTTGGACCATTCTGCGTCAAATGCCTGGCCCCCAATTTTACGCAAATTGTGGTCCCGGTGGCGGGGGGGGGGGGGGGGGGGTGTTTTACTTCGATGGCCCCTATAGTGGCACATATATAGCGGATCAAAAGTATAGGTATGAATTGATGTGCGACATGCCCACTGTTCCCAGTTGATACAGTGTGGTCACGTGGTTACTGCTTTGGTCGAAATGACCTTCATCGCAGGCAAACGGGTCCTTGACAAACGTAAGTAGTAGCAGTTAACGCTATTAAAAACAGTCGCAAGGAATCAGTGTTCTTTGTCATTTGTTTATTGTGTCTGGAAACTTTACCTTCCTTCGCTGACTGTATAAAATGTTAATTTATCGTGGTGGCCGAACACTTGCCAGCTATCGATTTCGTATTTACATATATCAACCTCTGTAGGCCTGCTAAAGGATTTTTTTCTGGTCATTATTCGCTTTGCTGTTTACCAGGTTGTTTGGGCTGCCATGAAACTGATAACAAAGGTCTGCTATTTGCAGCGTGCTGTTTTCGTATGGTCTGAATTTGGCTTATTTCTTACAGTTTTAGAATCCTTGAAATGGTTTACATGACTTATAAAAATCAGAGTATGATATATCTTATTTTCCTTTCTTGTTACGCGCTGAAGTGTTGCTGTATTCCGCGCTTTTTCAAATTGTTTTCCGATATCTTATATCATGTTATGAAGAAAGCGCATCATCCTCGCACACTTCCACATTGTTGAAAAGGCTTTGGTAAGCGGCATTAGGTCATCGTGGACATTGATCCTGGTTAGTGTATTGCCCAAAGATCAGAGTTTTGAACAATTTGTCATCTATTGTTTGTTACTTGATTACTCCAGAGGGGTGTTCTATATGCATAGGGGGGTGGTAACTGAGAACAGAGGTGAGTGATCATTTACGTCGCAAGCTTTCACTCGAAATAAAAGCTCAGATGTGCTGACATAAAAGTCTGCCGTAAACACTCTGCGATATACTGTTTCAAGCGATAAACGCCCGCTACTTAACACGCGAACCACAGCTTGCTGGCTACTCAGTGAGACTTACATGGAGTCAAAGAAAATAATAAGGCATCTTTTGTGCGTGGGGCTGCGTGGCTTCCGAGAGCCAGCATAAGGAGCGCCGTGGGCGTGTTTGTGTGTGGAGGGGGAGCATGTGTAGGAGTGGCTTAGTGTCTGAACACAGTTAGAAGTGGTCAACGTTTTCAGCTGCCTGGCACCGGACGGACCGCTAGCAGCATGGGGTTGTGCGAGAGAGCGGCTGGCTCGAAAGGGGCCATATCCATAAGCCATAAGCCCATAAGCCATATCCATTTTAAAATTGCCATTTAGCATCCGTCTGGTCCTCTGGCATTGGTCACCCAGGTAAACACGCGGCTTTCAAGCGTCTATGGAAAGCGAGGTGACTATTGGATAGAAGGCGAGCGGAATTCACTGTTGGCTACATACAGCAGCCAATGGTAGCCAGTGGGCAGGTCCGGTCACCTGCTATTGACAGAGCACGGCGATGCACCTCACCAGTCGCTGCATATCGTAGTCAATACCAGTCAACACCTGGCATGCGGTCGCCAACCCCTCAGTGGCCGGGCCGCTTTGCACGGATGCTTGAAAGCCTCGAGGATGTCTGAATTATCAGTGATAAAGGACGAGACGTACGCGAAATGACCCCTTTAAAATGAACATGTTATAGAATACGGCCTCTAATTTGCTAATCGACAAATACGAATAAGATTACTGTTCTGAATAAGTGTAAGGCAAACCGTTTGGGGCAAACAAAATTGGCTCAGCATGTTGAGCGATGCAAGTTTTAGTTTTTTCTTAGCAAAGTAGGTGACTGTGCTTCCTCTTTGGAACCTAAAACAAAGCAGGAGAAGTTTAAAATTGGTCACCTGACTATTCGCCACCGCGGGAGATGTTAGCCGGCTGATGCGCGCTCCGATGTAACGAACGTACTTATGGAAGCCCGCAATACATAAAATGACGGAGGGGACTCAATTCTACTGACGTAAAAAGCTAAAGAAAAATCAGGAAAGCGAAGCAAGCTCAACCCTGCTGGCGCACCTAAGTCATATATCTTAACCTGAATTAAGGGGGGGGGGGGGTGGTGATTTTTTAAAACCTTGCGCATAATTTTGTTTAAAAAGAGACCATGTGAAACGTACTTGAAAGAGAATGTCTGAAATAAATATTTCTTATCGTGATCTGGAACGATTCAGCACGCGCCTTTACAATTGTCTGATTTTTTTTCAAAGCATTTAGCGCTGCATCGTAAAGTCAGTTACGCTGGCCACATTTCAGATTCCTCTTTTAGAGTATGGCAGGGCCAGTGTGCTTCTTGAAAAATAACTACTTCCTTAGAAGAAAGAAAAATTTACGTCACAGATATTTCCAGGCTGCTGCGGAAGTCAAGTTCTATTCTTTTTCATTGACTGGGTGAAATATTTTTCTAAAGAACACTGTGTGCCTAGTTTTCGTTATGAAATTGCTTCACCAGAACCGACAAATAATTGTGCCGTGAATGTGTTTGATACTCTATTAAGGCTGGTGTTCTTCAGTGCGTGCGTCAGTATGTCAAGCGTTTTGCCATTAATGTTGTTTTTGCAAAGAAGGGGTACTCAATGCACAAAAAATTTAATAATTTTTCGCGATAGTAGACCATTATGGCCTTCTAAAGATTTAAGATTGAAAATTACGCACTAACGACACCGTAACAATTTGCCTATTTCATCATTCTTCGAACAAAAATGAGGCGCTGTTGAAATATGCTGATTTTGCCGAAGGCCACAACCCTGCACCTTGTTATAATCGTAAAGCGCGTTATCGTTATTTATAATTTGGCACAACCTAAAACAAGCATCCTGTGTAACTAAATGGGGTATGTTGATATATAGCACAGCACAATGCCAAATACTGGAGCCGTTTAATTACACTTCTGTTCTGGAGAATGACACACCACTCGTACGAGTAATTTATAACAGATTCAATGCTGTACAGCCGCCGAAATGCGTATGATAAGCGTGTTAATCTATCGAAGAGCAGCTTTCTGGAGAGCAGTTTTCGATGAGTTACACTCATCGTGTGGGAGCTGAATGATTCCAGTACCTTTCATCCTGAACACCATTTCATTGGGTTGTTTTCCCGCCTTGATGTCGAAGCGTACGTGTCTCCTAGAATATCAAAATAAAATATCTCCCATAAGCGACCTTACCCTGTGCATACGCATCACTGCTGCGGTTCACAAAGTACAAAAGTCTTAGAAGTAGAACTAAAAGGCACCGCAGAAGAAGAAGATCCAGACTGCTTTTCTCGATATTTTGGAAACTACGTACTGCAAGCTGATACCCACTCAAGCAGAGGCACAAGGTACTTTCTTATCTCCGATAATATTAAATGTAGCCAGTTCGGAACTTCACTCTGATATTCAAAGTATAAAGGATGCTACGAAGTGGAAAACTCGATGATGCAAAAATTGGCAAACGTGAACGCCGGCAACCCCAGCATAATTATCTTCCCCCATACATCCAATCTGGTGCTTTCTGCACATTTTTCTGGCGAAGATCATTGACTTAAAAGCACGGATTTCCGTACGAAGACACTAACTTTTTGCCTCCGCGGTGACCCTTCACCAACCACACGTAAGTCATGGTTTGGGTCGCTTCGTTGATATGTGTGAGCCTTGCACTGAGGCACTCGAAGTCCGCGTCGTCGCTTGAAGCAAAAATGGCCACAGGGTTTCCGAAATTCTTTGCAGCCTGCGAAATAAAGTAATCGCAAACGAGGAAGACATGAATTACTGGAGTTACCATTTCTTATGGAAAGGCAATCTATACATTATATGTGGAAGAGGTGCAGATGAAGACAACAAAGAAAAAAAGTGCTGTATAAAAAAACAACGATACTTTACGGCTCAGGCACGATGTGGTGCTTGCCAGAGTGTGTGATGAAAAGAAATAGTGAGGCGGGCATATGCACTGGGTATTGTGGAATTAGCTACCGAAGGTTCTGCGTGCGAGTATGTGTACACCTTTTGTGCTTTCCTTCCGCGACGTGCCACGCCTCACTCTTTCTGAAGCGAAAGGTCTATAGAGAACAAGGCAACCTGCGACGGGCGGCGAATTTCACTGCTTTCTAGTGCTGGTATGATGAGCACAGCCGCCACAGGATTCAGCTCCCGTGACGCAGGGTGGTTCATGAGCACCACCAGTTGCCGGGATATAGTTGTTCGCATAGGACGTCGCTTTTAATTGGCGCAATTTTTTACGAGGATGTCGGTCCGCTCAATGCCAATCCAGGAGACTCCTTAGTCCATCTCACGGGTTGCCACGGTGGTAATGATTTGCAATTGCCTTGCTACAGCATCGACCTTTTCCTGTGATTACATCACGAACAGCGATCATACTACCCATATATGATGGCACGCACTGCTAAAGGCATTGCGAAATGGGTTTGCTATCTGGCGCCTAGTGCAGCTTGTCTGTTTGGAGTCTCTCAGCCGTCTTGCAAGCCGATATAAAGCTATGCCCTATAGAATGACAATGTAATTGCCGCGTGACAAGCCGGAATAACAAGCCACAAACTGTGCCCGCATTTGTGGAGTGCGCTGTCGTTTGCGCAGTGACGCAAGCATCACAGTGTGCATGGCCTGTATACGACGGGTTGTTGTAGAGCCTTTCCCGTGGTCTTTGCGCAGCTGGTTCGTGCACACTGAAATTACCTCCCTCCGCGGACTAACGTGCGGCGATGCCTTTACCCCGAGGTACACTATCGTTCGTTGCCAAAGCACCGACACTGACGCAGCATACAATGATCTAAACAGGCTTTTCCATGATGCACTGTAGATGAAGAGCAAGTCGATGACATTTCAGACGGGGAACGTGCAGAACATGGAGCGCAAACCTGCCTCCGCAGCGTTCAGAGCAATCTGCGCTGCGTTGAACTCCTCTGTAATCACTTAGAGAAGCCGGATGCTCTAAAGAGGCAAGTTATTCCCTTAGGTTGAAATGCGTACCTATGTCGGATCTTAGGCCGTTACTGGGGCAGTACATTCCTGGTACATTCCACAGCTGACGAGTAATTGCTCTCCTAAAATGCTCTGTCGGCGCTTGCATCTGGTGAGTCTCAGCGTCTTCTCTGAGGCTATCAGTACCCCGTGTGCAGAAGAAGGTCAACAGTGATGGTTTTCGTTTTCGAGCGCCTTCAGATTGCGCTGGTTTGTTGCCGAAGGCATATGACATTTAACATGGTGTAGACAGACCCAGCTTGTTTTTTGGTGGACAGAAACTTCATGAAGGAGAAATACTGATGGATGATGAAAGAGTGGTGACAATTCCAGCTTCAGGATCATTAAATTTTGCCATCCGTGACAGTTTTTCAATACGGGGTATGAGCAGCTGAACAGCAGATACAAAAGCAGTACCTCCATTGGCGTTTGAATTGACCCACGGGACATAGACTGCGACGAAACTTCATTTGAGAATTTTAGATAATTTAAAATATGGGTTGGTTGTAGTTCTTCTATAACACTGACAATTAGCAGTTCCGGGAAAACAGCGCTGCCGTTGTTGTCAACAAAAAGACGTTACGTGCGTTAGCTGGATGCTCAGTTTCATTTCGTAGCGAAAAATATTTGGTCTGCTTGAATGCGACTGTCGACTTGATCAACCTCGTGTGTGATATATAGAATGTAGAGGTAAAAGTTGTATGAAACGAAACACGCAAGTGCGCTGCGATGGAACCCGACTGCACATGTGTGGCTGTTTTAAAGAATGGACTCACACCTTGTCACATTTCGTGCGTTCTGCTTTCGAAACGATGTTTTCGAAATGTTGGTGCCTATTCCGCGTTTGAAATTAAATGAACTGTATCCAACCTTTCAAACAATTTAGGGCAACCCCCCTTCGCGCTTTTGGCGGGGCGTGGTCTAATGTTCAGAATTCCAGGCGCGCAACCTGCCTGCGTTGCCACAAGCTCGCGTATTCTGTACTGTATTGTTTGTGCCTGTGCAACGGATATTAGCATGTGAAACGACTACAATAGCTCGTAGATCACCTTGCGCTGTGAGCGAGAGCTGTAAGGTTAACGTTCTGAAGAACATTCGGCGGTGTCCGGTGTGGTTGTTGCGAGCAAAAAATCTGGACTGATCAGAACGGTGGCTAGGTTACATGTGAAGCGGCGAATTTGAAAATTATATAAAGATTAGAGAAACTGGCGGGTAGAAGTTTGGAGCATGAATCAAATGTCAATACATGTAGGTATATAAAGTAAATGTACTACCAAGGCAAAAAAGGTTGGGCTTAGCTGGTCGGAAATCGAACCCCGTACCTTTCGGCTGCGAATCAGACACACTACAACTGATTGCTAGAAATAACGCTAAAGCACTGAAAAGAGCCCGTTGTCTAAGAAATTAACTGCAAATGGTCGGAAAACTGGGCGAGTTGGTACGGATCTATGTTAACGAGGTCTCCGCCCTCGTCCCTGTGGTGCCTCGTTAACATGAACTCTATTCCTAGGCATTTAGATGATGTTGTGGAGGCGTCCGCAGCACTGCGAGGAGGTGCGTTTAGGGATTTAACCAAAATTATGAAGAAAGACCGGAGGATATATCCGCCACCGGATAGATCCCTGAGTAAAAAGGAGTCGTACGAGTGCAGAAGACTCCAAGCTCGAAATTTCTTCTCGCCCCTGTGTAGGAGTTGGACGGGTGCCAGAGGGCGGAAGAGGGACGGTGCAGAAACCGAAATTTGTAAATTTTGCGGCCACGTGGTAACATTAGATCACATAATTTGGAGATGCGTTCGTGCCCCAGTGCGCAACGCGATTAAAACTAGCGATGAATGGGAGACCACGCTGAGAAGCTCCGACGAAAAAACTCAGCGCTTCGCCGTCCAACTGGCGGCCGAGGCTGAAGACCTCTTCTCTTAGACGGGGTCGGATGTCCTCCGGCCGCGGTGTGACAGACTGCCTCCCCGGACGCCTGCGTGCGGACCCGGAGGTGGCTGACGCGCCATATTCGGGGGAAATAAATGTTCTTCTTTCCTCCTCCTCCTCTATCCCTAGGCAACGCCGGGGCACTTGTATGACTTGGATAAAGCGGTCTTTATATGTATATTGTGCGCTATTTTACCTAAGAAACAGTGTCCGTGTCTGAGCGGGCAAGAGGAGCCGCTGACGCACCTATTCGTGTCCTTGAAGGTGGAGCTTAAGTGTCCCCCAGCTCTTAAATAATAAACCTTCAGTATTTTGCCTTTGTGCCTCCGCTGTTGTGCCGTCCAGGGAATAATTTTATTATAAATACAAATGTATAATCACGTAGAGAAGTGGGAAGCGAGACCAGCGAAGTAGCCTTCAGCGCGAACATTATTCACTGAGCAATTATGCGCGCCTTTTGCTGTCAATGCGTTCGTAAGCAGTGGATAGAATGCGCAGAATAAATGTGACACCGATATGCTACAGTTTCATTCATCCGGGTCTCTTCGATTCTCAAGATCCGTTCGTGTTACAGATTTACGTCAGTGACAGCTGGGGAGGGTATGCTGGTATAATGAAGCGCAAAAAACTACTCAAGATGAAATAAAAGTAAAATCAAATGAAGCATGGTTTATCGCCTGCGACGCTTGCAGACGGATTGCTGGCGGTGTGGAAAGAAACTCTTCACGCTTGAAATGTGCTCGTTGGTCGTATGTGCTATTCTATTTTGGTGAACAAATAGTGTCTCGTATTTATATTTATACAGGAACTTCTGCTGCCAGGAAATCATGTTTTATATGCTCAGTGTCTGATTTCGAGTACATTGTCATGCTCTTGCATGCATTTCACTAAAGCTTCAAGAAGTGGACTTGTCATTTTAATTATGCATTGCTATCATCAGAACACCCACACGACGACACTTAGAGTCGCCTCTATCTCGATTTAGCGGAAACATCGATGTAAACGGCCTCAAAAAATGAATTTTTACAGCAAAGCTCGGACAACATTGCCTGAATATGTCGGTGAAACGATTACTCAACGGTAGAAACAACATGCTTCCACACTCGCCAACATTTGATGAACCAATTGGCTGGGCCTCCGCACCGTAGCGTCGATTTCATGAAAACATCCAATATACAGACCTTCGTCATATTGCCCTTATTTCTCTATCACCTCATCGATGGTGGGATTATGGTCTATTGTTGAGTAGCCTTCCTGAAAGCTAGCTTTGTGATTTGGTTGTCTGAACCTTAAGGTTGATCTGAAAACGGTCGTAGTGCTTTGCAGTGTTTGGGCCACCAGTGGTCATGTGGTCGAGGGAGACGCTTGGAGTAGGTGCAGTTTCGGTGTTTGGCTTCACCTTCACAGGTGTGGGCCTATAAGTTGTCTCTGTTGCAGTGGTAGCACAGGTTGTGGGAACTCCACACACCTTTGAAGCTGGTGCCGCGCGGGTCACTGTCAGAACCCCTGTTCTCTTCTGTCAGAATAATATTGAGGTAAACGTGCGCTCCTGCATTAAACTTTTCGAGAAATTTTGTCGCATGCTGACGATGTGACTCCTACTATTTACGCGGTTTTCTATGCATTGAGTAGGAGCTCTTTCCAATTGATGAGCAAAAAGATGTCATGCCTGCTTGCCTAAATGGCAGAAATTTCTTCTTCAATATTCTTCTTCTTAAGCGACGTCAGCTACTACTGTACGGCAGAATCCTGACCACGGTACATCCTGCCATTTAAAGGGACACTGAGGCGAGCTGTATTAATATTTTTTTATAGCAAAATCCGATAGTTCGGCATTTCATGGCTTTGTTGCCACTTGGCCGGCAGCGAAAGATGCATTTATTTCTAAGAAATTTGGATTCGAAGTTGAAAAAGTTTTTCCCGCCGCTCTGATTCAAACTTGGGATTCTCCTATGACGACACAGGAGTAAGTGACGTGAAACATGACGTGAACATGACGTAACGCAGACTCCGTGATTTCTTGCGGCCAGCAGTGCGGCCCAGCAGCAGCCGAAAAGAAAGCTACCGCCGGCCGCACGTTGAAGGCATCTATCGGCTATTACGGCCGTCGCTTCGTTTACGTTTGCACCGGCGTTTTGCCAGCGTTACAATGGATCCCGTTCTCGAAGTCGTCAACGAAGTTCTCGCAAATAGACACCTTTAGCATACCGTGTACCTTGTTACCGTTAGCGGAATACCGGGAGCCCGCATACCGCTGTGAGCCGGCGCTGATTGGTCCCGGCGCTGCACGAGCACGCGTAGCTGTCGGGTACGTGGCGCCATCTGGCGACGTCAAGGAGATTTGCGCATGCATTTGCTGCGCCTCAGTGATTCGTGCCTTCTCGTGTCCTAGTGTTGCTAGGACTACTGGTTCTAGCAACACTGTTTTGTCCTATGACGTCATGAAGCTTGTATTTGCGAGTTTGGCCTGTGGCGGCGATACCTGTATTTTGGTTCTTGCTCTTTTCTACGTTACAAGAGCTTTGTTGTCAGCATGAATGGCGTTTTTGTAATCAGGAGCTGATATTCTGTCGATGCAAGTCAACTTCAATTTCTCCTCAGTGTCCCTTTAAGCTATAATCTCCATTGTGAAAGGGAAACTGCATGTGACGAAGCTTTTGAACTGTTCAGTACGGACACCTTCCTCGTTCTCGCATCGCAGATTACCATTTTTGAAGGCTGCTCTAAAATTTCTGCCTTGCGGAGAAGTTCCGTACGCGGCGCTTCTTCGATTTGGAATTGGTACGAAGCCCTGTTCATCAATGGAACAGTACCCTGTGGTAGGTTTACAGCATTGAATGACAAGAGCCTTAAAAGTGGGTGTCATCCTTCGCCCCATAGCAGTAGCCAGCTTTTTACCCTGAAACACATCCAAGCAGCCATCAAGTAACCGCTATTGTTACTGATGTGCTTCACCACAAGGCGCTGTCCCTTCCCTGCCGGCTTCTTAGGACTTGTGCGCAGAATCTGCGTCGTTGACGAAACAATAGTCTTGTTCTTCCCCTCAACCGAGAAAAGTGGCTCTCCAGGCGTCCACTTTTCCTAAAGGCACATTTCCTGCCTTCATGCCTGTAACGAGCGCAATGTCGTTGCTGTCAAGCGACGATGTCGAACCGCTCAATCATCAGCGAATGTAAGCATCTCGGTCTGTTGTTCGTCAAGACGATCCACAACTTCCGAATTAACATTTGTTTGCCGAATCCAATGCATAAAGGAAAACTTAACGAGTACTAGTATAAACTGACTTCAGAGAACGAAAGAAATACTGCAGACGAGGTCACATGGTTGCGAACAGCACTATTTCGTATACACTCGCCTCGGATACTCCGTATTTTTGAAATATTGCTTAGATTAAGCCCGGAGATTCGTTTCTCTATTCATCCGCAAATAAGTTTTAGACATTTTGGACCGTGATGATGATTAAGAAATAAAGAAGTAATACCTCAAAGTCGGAACCTTGTTTACGTAAAGACGCGCTGCAGACAACTGAGCGTTGCGGACTCTTCTGCATTTAGTAGGCGTTTCCAGAGAGGGGGCATCAAGATTTCCACTCCTGTTCATTCCACATTAATTCCCTCCGTAAGTAAACCACATGTACTCCGGAAAGGTTACATTTGACCACATACGTTTAAACCGGGCGGCTCATGGGGTGTTGGTTCGCAGCTGCAGCTGATACGGCCGCTGCTGTTCTTTTTGTGCCACCTGCTTGGCTTGCAAATTCACTTTGCATAGTTCTCATTTGAGAATGATTAAGAACATTCTGATCTCACCTCATTGGGATTCACGGTGCAAAACGGATGCGCAGGTCTACGCAAACGGGCAAAGTTATGAAACTCGTGGCGCGAAAACTATAGAGATAAAAATCATGAAATATTTGGTTCATGGAGACTGTTCTACAGTCCCTTAGTGTGCGCTTAATTTTTATTCTGGTACAGATTGTTGATGACTCTACACACAGTTATATTTTCAGCTAATGCATTTACCAGAAAAAATATTTTTATTCAGCGCTGTTTCTTTTCACTGAAGTGCCCCAAAGTTGTGTTATTTGACTTGACCTGCATTGCGTTTATTGATAAAACTCAATTACGAATGACTGAAACGGTGCACAACGTTATTATGTGAAACGTGCACACAGAGATCCTGACAAAAATTCTTCGACGTTGACCGAGGGGCACCATTTCTAGTTGATGCTTCATTCTTGAGTTGTAACTTATTGATTAGCATTTACTCTTTCACCACATTAAATCTGCGTTCGGATACGATCCCTGAAATACTATAGAGATTGTTTATGTATTTTTGCCTCGAGGTGGCTAGTTTTGGCTGGCCTCAGAAGCAGCTTTATTCGGCAGTCGGATGAAACTGATAGACCTGCACATCCCCACCGCGCATCGGGACAGCATATGTAAGCTGTCCGGGGAAGTAGCTCTCGTTAGCAAAAAGTGAGGCCACCAATGAAAAACAATGTACCATTTTGCACAAGTGGGATACACTGAAGAAATATGTTACAGAAGTACAGCGGCGTGCACACGACAAACCTTTTTCAATTACAGCAGAATACCAGAATTTATTGCACCTGTCAAATAGATGTTCCTGCAGATCGGCACTATTATGTGTTGATGACCATCTTGCTGGGCATAATAACCTACTTGAATTTTTATTTATGCAGATTAGCAATCGCACCGACGAGCCTGCGTGAATAGTGCGGGCAAGTTGAACAGCTAGTGTTATAGCGGGTGTCCAAGGTGTCATTAAGCGAGGTTTAAAAATATGTGGGTGGGCAATATACACGCGCAACTTCAACCATATTGTTACTCCTATATAAAGTTTGTCGCAGTATTTTTAGCTTTGGTTGCAACAGTTAAAATTTAATTGAAATAATGACCTTTAATGCATTACAGTTCGGAGGAAAATTGCAGTCGCAAATCGTACACCACATTAAGAAAACAATTAGTTAATCACTTTTTAATTTGATACCCCTTTTGAAACTGTTTTTTCCGTGTTTAAATGAAAGCTCATTAAGAGTGAAAACAGAATAAGTGGAGCATCCGGTAGGGCAACGCGATAGATGTGCTCTCCAACAAGGAACTTGTGAACGCAGCTGCACTCTATGGTGCTCTGAATGCGACAAGAAACTGACAGTGACGAGGCGCTGGGTGCATAATAGAAAGCAACACCTGTGACCTTCAGTGCCTTCAGTGCAGAAAACAGCGGGCGCGGTATTTCGCTCTACCGATATATTGGACGAAACACAAAACATGCTTCTTCAAAACACCAGCCAGCGTTACACGTCTCGTTGCTCTGATTCACCGGCGGCCCGAGTAACCAAGCGCGTACCAGTACCGGAAAGCGACCCTTTTTGTTTTATCCTGCATAACTTAGAGCACGCTGCCACGCCCGCTGTTACCACCATTGAAGGCGACCAAATCACAGCTGCTGCTTACAGTCTTTCCACAAGCTCCCTCACTGTTGTCCCTGCCAGTTCACTATACAAGATTTAAATATTAATTAAAGAAAAAGTTGGTGCCAGCACTTCATCCACCAAGCACGCCCGAGGCAAGCCGAAAAGACGTGGCTTCGGAGCGGCATTTGGTGGCTTGTTTAGAGGCTTATTTATTTAGAGGCATAGCTAAAATCGGCGACATGAAGAGGAAGCCCTCTGACATCTTGGGTAAATCTTTTGTACGTTCGCACCAATCTGCTTTTCTGCCTATTTATTGCAATCTACAGTTAGCAATTCTGTTGTAGGAGATTTTAGTTGTGAAACAAAGTTTCCTTCTAATAGTCTTTTTTTAAGCGAAAGCTTCACTACGGGATCTCGGGCTTTCATCGCGGCTCTTGCGGTTTTCACCCTCAAGCAATTTAGATGGTGGCGCGAGCTTTCCCTCCAGGTAATATCTAGAAACTATATGCCCTGTCACATTCACACACCAGTTGTCGAATTGGACTTTTTTCGTATTTGGGTTGAGCACAGGTTCGGTTAGAGTTCGGTTTGAGCTCCAGGGCAACCATCTGTTCCGGTTCGAACCGGTTTAAACGGCTTCGCAAGGGCTCGCGGAAAGAAAAACAACAACACTTCATAATTTTACTTACAGCTTCTTTTAATATCTCGACTACTGTTCGTTCTCAAACCGGTATGAAGACATCGAAATATGCAATAAAGTTTTTCTCAATATCCTGCTAGATGTGCCATATTGGCTCACCTGATTGTGCTATCCGCGAGAAAAAGTTTCGCCACACTTACCAAAAACTAAATATTTAATTAAAAGAAACTAAATAAATGTTGCTGACAGGCTGCAAGTGTTATATACTTCCATTCTGTTTAATGTATTCTCTTTATTCACTTTCATTCTTTTCTACAGTGATGTGTCATAGAAGTACCGCCTTTTAAATAGCACTTCGCTTAGTATCAAATGTTTTTAAGGCGATTAAATCAGATGCTTAGCTTAAGCCGTAAACAAGACAGTAAAAAAACAATAGAGCACATTAGATGCTGAAAGCATGCCTCTTGTTTAACTTGTACATTTTGCAAGCACTAAACAAGTAATACTTTATTCATTCCAGTACAATTGTTATTGATGCAATGGGTAGCGAACTTCGACAGTTTTTTTTTCTTCTCTGTTTGCATGTAATTCTAAATAGGCCTGTACTGATAAGATGGCAAGTTTTGGACACTATACCTAATGCCTACAAATAAGACTACAAATCTCAAATGTCTGCCTGTTCAAACCAGTTTTGCGGAGCCTAAGAGCGTTGGAAACAAATTGAGAGGGGAAGGTGCAGCTTTCGGTTAAAGGTCACTATAGGCCGAGAAGCTGATAGGTTGTTTAAGCAAGATTAATTCGTATCTTTGCAGTGACAGTTGTACCGGTGTCCCTAGGTGCACTCAAGTCGTCATCGATGTCGTCTGTGCATGGCGCACTCCAATCCCTCGACTGCCTACAGCGGTCGCTTTCTCCGGCACCATCTATGACCCATTAAAACACCGGATACGCCAGCAGTGCCGACACCACACCATCATGAGTGCGTGCGTAATGGACGCGTGACGGACGCCTTCCCTCCTAAGGTACGAACACACTAGCGGCAAAACGCGCGGCATGCCGCTGGCGGCGCCACCCCCGCCGCGAAAGGGACGGCCACACTCGGCGGCAAAGAGTCGCCGCCGCGCAAAGCTCCCTTCGTGACAAACCGGTCGAGGACCGCGATTCCGAAGGAGCGCGCGCGGCACCGCCGCCGCCGCCGCTGGCATGTAACTTTATTAGGAGCCAAGAGTTGGCGACACAGACGCTCCCCACGTGACAAAGCCCGGGCGCCCCTCATTGGTCTCCCCGCTCCGCGGCACGCGGCAAGCCGCCGAAAATGGCTTCTGGACCCATTCGCTGCGGGGCAGATCAACCCGCCGCCGCGGCAGGTTTCGCGGCAAGCGGCTTGCCGCCGGCGGCGTGCCGCGCGCGTTTTGCCGCCAGTGTGTCCGTACCTTTAGACCCCTGTTTCTATGCACTTTGAATGACATCACTGCTGCCACTGGAACTCTAATTACCGTATTGATAAACCTCTGATTACTTGTTTGCAGGTTCCTCTTCAAGTTTGTATCTCATTGATCATTTTATGCGACGAGCATCCCTGAGTCCTGTCATTCCTGCGTGTCGGTATGTGCCAGTTAAGAAAATGCTAGCAAATACTTCACAGAATACCCTTTGACAAAAAGTTTTGAGAAGTGCTTCAGAGGACTGTCTGCGCTTAATAGCGACGTGTGTGTCCGAAGGAAGTATATCGTGAAAAGGTGCTTGACAATTAGAGAACGCTATGCGCACGTTCACAAATTTCCGACACCACAGCAGCTTAAGTAGGTTACACTTATCCGGCCTGGAGACCATTCCTTCTGAATGCACACTAGCCACTCGACTTCTCACAGTGGGTGCAACTTATTTTCTTGCTTCTAGCGTAGAAGAGGGCAAAGAGCTTGTAGGGGGCAACTGTAGCGCAAAAGAGCAAATTCAAATCGAGTGTCTGGGACTTGCCTTCAGCATATCGGGCATCTCACGGTGAAGTTTTCCTTTCTTCTTAGCCGCTACCAGGTAGAGCATCGCAAGTACGAATGCTTGCCGATAAGCACCACGCATGATCCCGCGAGGGCGACAAGCTTTTGAAGGCAAAGAGCTGTAGCGAGCTGCGCGCGTATGCTACTTGTGATGTGCACCTGCCGTGTATGGCGCATAACCGGACGGCGGCACATTCCTTTCTGTCGTTTTTTTAATGAAAACCAGCTTGACATATAATAAAGGTTTAAAGAGCTTTTTAATCTAAGTGGTTCGTGATGTCCCCATTATTTTATGTTTTTTTTTCTTTTTCATTATCACCTGACTGCTATTTGCAGAATTTATATATTCAGTAGGTATTGTGGAGCCTAGGAATTTTTAATTGGAGCCCTTGCTGTTCGGCGAGCAAAGGCAGGTGGAGGGAAGCAGCGATATTATCAGAGCAAAAACAGCAATGCAGCAGCTGCTGAGGTCGATCATAGAATCTGCGATAACATGTTCTTTCTGGCATCGTTTCTAGAGTGGAATTCCACTCATTTTTGCTTGATGGCGCTATATTATCAAATGAAGAAGCGCGTCAGACGGGGGATAAGGATTAGTAGCCGGGTTTTCGATTATGGCGATTAACCAGTTTCCTGCTTCTCCATGGCTAAATTTCTTGATGACGTAATCGGGGCCACGAATCTCCAACTGACCAGTCAGAAGCCACCACAGAATTTTAAAGTTCTTGCGAACTTTCATGATTGGCCGGGAGAGGACACATGACTTGTGACGTCATCACAACCTGCTCGCTAGATTGTGAGCTAACTGCCCACCATTGCCGAATTCAGTGTAACTGACATCTGTCCACCGTGGCGCTCCTCATGAGGCTTTCGGAAGTTCGGGAAAAGCAACCTGGGTCTCTCAAGCTCCGCCGATGGCTGCGTTGGACAGAGCCCCTTGCCGGGGGGCAGTGGCGCATCGCTTAACCGCAGCACCTCTATGCCAGGAGTAGTGAGCGGACTCCCAGCCATCTATGAATGTGACTGAGATGGTCGTGGCGTCCGCAACGCCACCTGACCACCAGCGGACCGCACTTAGGGCACCGCCAAAAAATGTGAGGCCCCGAAAATTTTGGAAGTTGGCCCATCTACAAAAATTACAATGGAACGCCAAAACTTAGGAAGTGCACCAACCCCCTAAAATTAAATAATGTTGATTGGTTGGTCCGATTAGTCTAATTCTATAGTATAATTCAATGAAAGGTATCCGTACATTCAGGAAAGCGCTGGCTCATACACACCATACACGGGCTTTGGAACCGCCTGAGTTTTGGCGGGAAATCGTAAGAACAGTTGGTACTCGTTAGACATTGGAGAACATGCGGCTAAGACGGCTCCCAAGTTTTTCTCTACCTTCCGCTTTTGTCTCTTTGGCAGTAGGTGCCAGTCAACAGGCAAGTGCACGTTCCACTTTCTTACACCCACTTGCCAAGGCTATATACTGTACCACACTCTAAGAAGAGCTGGGAAGAGGAGTGCGGGGAACGCCTTTCGATAAGTATACGATGTCCCATATTGCGTTTCTCTTTACAGAATCGCCGAACTCCTTTAAAGTGCATTCCCTCTGCTGGAGTACATATACTCCTCTATTACGTAACCCTGAAAAAAACAACGCCGTGGCGTGGAATCAAACCGCGGAACTCTACGTTACAAGCCGGGCACGCTACCTGCAGTCTACTTCTGGGACAAACGTTAGTACGTTTGAATTCTTATTCGTTTATCTGTTTATTAAGGCCTGAGTGCCAGGGTTTAAGCAGGAGTAGGCGTACGTGACACATATAGCATCGAGAACATTTCATGCATGGAATCATAAACATATAGCTAGAGAGAAACCAGCTGATACAAGCAAGCTGTTATTTAATGGTAAAGCAAAAAAAAAAACAGATTGTAGGGCAAGGAAAAAACATGACAAATACATGACAAATTATAATAAAGGAAATGCAATTTATCACCACGTCTGAACCAGATAAAAAAAGCAAGTAACAATAAGGTGAACACACTTCGATATTCAGGAGAGTGCGCGAGAGAATCAAGATACATTTGCAAATTGCGCAACAACAGCAGATAAGGCATTCTGCTGGCGAGTCGTTCTTGGAAAGAATGACTTTTTAAAAATATTAGTATTGCACGTATTTCGTTTAACTTTTCTAGGGGGATAGGAACGTGTTGCACGGGGGTTAGCGGTACCAATGTAAGGACTTTATTAATTCCTAACTGATGGTGATGAAGCAAGTAAAAAGTTTTTCTTTCATTTCGAGTTCTGCAGTGGCTTCCTGCGCTCATTTAATGAACTTGCTTTTCAAATTCGCAGATCGTTGCAGCGACAGATTGGACACCGCTCAGTAAAGGATGAAAGAGTCCAAGCAAAAGCTGCACGCCACGGAAAATATTTGCTCCGAAGCAATTTAATGGTGCACAGTACTCTGACTCGCCCTTCGTGAACGAGATAACTGGTGTCTTGATGCATACTCCTTAGCATTAAAAATGATGTGTATCTACCCTTGCTCACTCGTCGAGAGTTCACACCGCAGTAGCACTGCAATATGAAGTATTTAAACTAATGTGTCGCGGTGGACTGAGAAGGTTTACGAGAACTGACAGGAGTGTTTTCATTTAACAGGAGCATGGCTCGTTTATGCGAACCGCTTTTCTTCGAAACGTCACTGTTTGAAACAATTGTGCACAAATGTGAATGGCGGCTCCGGGGGCATAAAATATTTTCACATAGCAATAGACCTATGTTTCGGATAAATTGTGACAATCACAATACGCTCTCCTCTTGTACGCATTGTGCGGAAGTACATGCCTTCGCTGAATGGTATACTATTCAGAACCCCGCGGCAATTGCATTTCGATGGAAGTGAAATGCCAAAGGCTCGCGTACTGTACGATATCAGTGCGCGCTAAGGAACTCCAGGTGGTCGCAATAATGCGCAGCCTGCTACTACGGTGTTTATCATAGCCTGAGTTGCTTTGGAACGTAAAATCCCCGGAAATAAAATCAAAACAGATATGCTGTATTAATGCCATGCAATAATCTCCAATGCTGCGTGCATTGGTCGTGCACATTGTCTGGCTCTGTATGCGGATCATACTTGCGGTAGCGCTGACAACGTTGTGGAAGACATGTGTCACTGCTGGAATAGGCCGCAGCATTCATCGGGTGAAGACTCTCGCGATCAACCATTAACTGCCATCTGCCAGGGTGGCAGGGTCGGTGCGCTGCCTATGCAGTGTCTAGAACGCACTCAGCTTTACAGAAGCCAAGTCGCGCACAGTTGCCCGGTATGCCTCAGCTTTGGCTCTCTGCTAGGTTCGGCAGTAATCAAACCGCAGCTAATTTTTTTTATATTCGCCAAAACATTACGAGTAGTGCGGCCGTTCCTAACGTCATTCTGATGCTCTTTGAGCATTCGTCTTAAGTATCCCATTACAATGTCACAGTATTGACGCGGTACATTGTTCACCCCACCAAATCATTAGAGATCTAGAAGTTCTTTTACCCGCACCAGCTGTCATTTTAACCTGCTGGTAGGCACATGAGAAATGTGCACGTCAGAGCCATTGAAATGCGTGAATGTAGGATTCGAACCGGGGTTTCAATCCTGGTGCCGCGCTAATCTCCGCCTGGTTTAAAAAATGAAAAAATACGCATGTCTATGGATTTGCATAACCAGGTCTTGGATGCGGCCTCATTTCGGCGACAAGAACCGAACACGCACTCTCTCACCAGAGCAGGATTTGGCCACCCCTTTCTAGTACCTGGCCACAACCTTCTATGAACAACCAACTAAGAACTAAGAGAATGCTAAGAATATCTGTCTCCGGACAGGCCGCTATTGGAAACTGAAGCTGGCAATGTTTGACGCTAGAACCATATCCAGTCCGGCCAGCCTGGCAGCGCTTTTCGAGGAACTAGCGGGAACTGTTTAGCTGCTACCTTTAACAGCGAATAATATTTGTATCTTACGTTTTTTCTTTGTTTATTCAATCTGATTTTTCAATGTAACCCACCCCTTATGTAATACCCCCAATCCTGGGGGCCTTTAAGGTAATAAAGTGAAGTGAAGTGAAATGAAGTGAAGTATCAAATGTGATGTCACAGGGCTTTGTAATGTTAGGAGGAGAGACGACGGTGCGTGGGGTTTAACGTAGCAAAGAAACTCAGGCTATGAAGGATGCGGAGGCCAGATGCAGAGTACACAGTACTAAGGGGCGGGCACGTATTGTGCTATCGTGGATTAGCGGACAGAAGAAGACTAGGTGTGGGATTCCTCATAAATCAGGATACAGCTGGCAACATAGAGGATCCAAAACAACAGCGCGAGAGACAAACAGAGAAGAAGAGACAAAACACAGAACGCTGTTTCGGAACTAAAACGCTTATTGGCCGACCGCCAGTATAGATACTGCCCTGGTGGCCGGAAATGATGGAAGCAGGTGCGAGATTCAAAATCGCCAGTGCATCAGACAGCTGTCAACAGGCAAGTGTCATACGAGGGAATTAATGTCACCGCGACAGCAGGCACAGCATAACATTCATAATCGGGGTGACGATTTTCCTTATCTGTCAGGACTATAGAGGGAGTACTAATACAGTCTTCTGGAGTCCTAGCTATCAGGTGGGCTTCTATTATTTCCCTTGCTACTGAGTCGTGGTTCTTTGCTGTCTTCTTCTTCTTCTTCTCCCTCCTCTTTGTAATGGCACATATCCACGTGGGGGGATTGGCCTATGGTGTAGTGGTATAAATATGGAAATTTCCATAGAGCATTCCTCTTCATCGTCTTCATCATCTTCGTCGTCTTTGCAGTGTCTGCAATCTTTCACTACGTGGTCTCTTTAGGTTTTAACATCTTCCGCTTCATTTCACTTCATCTCATGGTTGTTGTGCTTTGAGCCCCGTGGTGCAAAACCAATCTTGCCTTTTTCATCAGCTCATTCAAAGGTGGCGAAGAGAGCAATTGTTTATTCCTTGCTTGACAACGCTGTAAAGAAATCATGCCTGCACAGGTTGTAGCACAGCGTCTGCAACCAAATGAACCGACTGAGAAAGGCTGGCTACCCTTCAGATGTTTCAGGTTCCTTTGTAGAAAAACTCCCGAAAAAGTTTAGATTGGATAGAATAGTTGAAGCGAGACAAGAGGAAAAGAAAGGTAAGATTGCCGTCGTACCGTATCTGCACCAAGTCTCTCATAACTTGAAAAGAATTGGAAAACGTGCTGGCCCCAAGTTGTCTTCTCGGCGCCTGAGAGACTGTCTAGCCTGGTCCAAAAAGTAAATTCGGTGGAAAGAAGACCACGCAACTGCTTGATAAGGCATGCGAACAATTCATGCCTTGCCAAGAAGGAGTAACTTATTCTCTCCTCTGTCATGTGGCAAGCGTTACATCTACCAAACTGGTCTGTGTGTTAACGAAAGATTGAAGGAGCGCGAATATAATGTCTCTCGTGTCGCCACCGCAGGCCACGTAGCGAAACACTGCAGCCACTGCAAAGACAGCGAACATAACGAAGACGATGAAGATAATGGCGACACTAAAGTCTGTTTGAATGCTCTGCGATAGGAATGAACCGCTACTCGCTAACAAGGGAAATAATAGAAGCCCACCTGATAGCTAGGACCTCAGAAGAATGTATCAGTACTCCCTTCGTAGCGCTGTCAGATAAGAAAAATCATTACCTTGGTTGTGAAAGTTAACTTGTGCCTGCTGTAGCGGTGACATTAGTTCCAACCTATGACACTAGCCTGTTGGCACGTGCCTGGTGTGCTGGCGATTTTGAAACTCACAGGAGTCAAGTGTGCTTGTATCCTTTCCAGCCAAGAGGGCAGTATTTATACTGGCTGGCGCCCAATAAACGCTTTAGTTGTGAGTCAGCGCACTGTGTTGTGTTTCTCCTCTGTTCTGTCTGTGGCGTGAACACCAACTCGCCCAACAACTGGTACTGTCGAACATAGAGGAGCTCTATAGTATTAACGAAAGAGTGGTAGCTATCGTAATTAGGTTTAATAAGAGGCCTACTTCGAGCCATGATGACCTGACTGTTGAAAGCTTCTATGAAGGCATGGAACGGCAAAGAACAAACTAAAAGCACAGTGCACTGTACTTCTGGGTGACTTCTCTGCGAAGGTAGGCTGGAAGCAGGCGTGAGACCACGTGCTAGGCCACTATGTCATAGGGCTCAGGACTAGCAGAGGGGAGTTATTAGTAGAGTTTATAGACAGATATAATTACAGATCATGAATGCCTTCTCCGCAAACGAGAGAACATAACGTGCACGTGCAAGAGCCCTAAAGGTGAGGCTAAAAATGAAATAGGCTTCATAATTTGCACTCACCTTGGCATCATGCTGGTTGTAGAGGCCGTCGGAAAGATGCGTTGCAGAGACCACAGAATGGTAGGGTTTCGAATCAGCAGGGAACGGAAGAAACTAGCGAAGCGGAAGCCCGCTATCGAGTTAGCGGTAAGCGATAGTACAAGAATTCAGGATATTGCTCGAGAACAGATATTCAGCTTTAATTGAGTAAGGCGATCTTAATGATAAAAAATGAATGATAATCTCGCAGCTATCATTAGGGAGCGTTCAGTAGACGTAGACGGTAGGATTGTTCAACAGGGTACCAGCAAACTATCCCAGGAGACGAAAGGCATGATTAAGAAATGCCAAAGAACTGGCGAAGCTATCAAAGTTAATAAGTGGAAGCTAGCAGACATAAGAAATTATAATATGGATACACTCGAGACAGGTTCTAAAGAGTGGAGGTAGAGGGAAATGTCATTAGCAATATGGACAAGATAGTTAAAGTAGCAGAGGAGTTCCACACAATCTATACAATATTTAATGTAATCGGAGCGTTAATGACAGATGCAGTAGAGCACAACAATGGGACATCTCACCAGTAAAGAAAGAGGAATTAAAGAAAGCGTAAAGAGCAATGCAAAGGGGGAAAGGAGCTGATGAGGATCAGTAGACAGAAGATCTTTTGAAGGAGGGAGGGGAGATTGTGTTAGAAAAACTAGCCATATTTTATGCTCAATGCTTTATTACCCAGAGCGTTCCAGAAGCTTGGAAGAACGCTAACATTATCTTAATTCAGAAGAAAGGAGACTCCAAGGACGTCAAAAACAACGGACCGTATAGCTCACTGTCCGTTTCCTGCAAGGTATTAACTAAAGTAATCTCTAATAGCTTCAGGACAACCTTAGAAATTAGTCAACCAAAATTATCATGCAGGTTTTCGTAAAGGACACTCGACAATAGACCTGATTCGCACAACCGCTTAGGTGATAGACATATGCGCAGAATTTAACGCACTCCTAAACATAGCCTTCAGGGATTACGGAAAAAGATTCCACCGAGAGGAAACCTCAGCATTCATGCAGGCACTGCGGAATCAGGGCGTAGGAAAAGTCGTGTGAAAATGCTATATGGTTTTTGGTTTCTGGGGTTTTAACGTCCCAAAGCGACTCAGGCTATGAGGGACGCCATAGTGAAGGGCTCCGGAAATTTCGACCACCTGAGGTTTTTTAACGTGCACTTACATCGCACAGTACACGGGCCTCTAGAAATTCGCCTCCATCGAAATTCAGCCGCCGCGGCCGGGATCGAACCCGCGTCTTTCGGGTCAGCAGCCGAGCGCCCTAACTACTTAGCCACCGTGGCGGGTGAAAATGCTATATGATATCTATAACGACTGCACAGCTACCACAGACATTCATAAAATACCTGATAAAATTCCAATCAGAGAGGGTGTCAGGCTCGAAGACACGGTCTCTCCAATGATTTGGATCGCCCGCTTACAGGAGGTGTTGACACGCCTGGATTGAGAGCATTTGGGAAAAAAAGTAATGGGGCATATATCTAAGTAATCGGCCGGGGATTCGCGGCCACAAGAGCATACCGGTGACTTGTTCTATTTGCTTTTCGAATACTCGCGTCCTGCCGGGAGCTTACCGAGAATGGGCTCCGCGCAGGCTTCTCGCCATCGTCCCATCGTATCACCTCAACGCCTTACCTGTCTTCTAGTGTCTCCGTTGCGTGACACCACGAAACGAGACTCGTCCTGTGACGTCATCGACGGGGAAAGCGCCGCCTGGAACAGATTCATCACCAGGGGCGCCTATAAATCCACCCTCCGGCTTCGCACTTCCGGGATTCGTGACCACAGCAGCATATCGGTGAGCTATGCGCTTTGCTTTTCTGGGTAGGCCTTTTTACTTACTGCCCAATTTTTAGCATATTCCTGCGGCCGCTGATTCCAATTGCTGTGTTTCAATGGGTGTGGATTTGTGCACGTATCGCGCTTGCATCGGCTCATTTTCTTCCTGTCGCGTACAAGTGTGCGATTAAGAGTATAGTTTTTTACGAAGGGGTGAGACCAGCCCGTCAACTTCGCCCGAGACCAACTTCGTTCCCGCTTTTTACATACCTAACTCTACTTTTGCTTTGTGCGGGTGATGTCGAAGCAAACCCCGGTCCAAAGGTTCCGTTTCTGTTGCCGGATAGCGTTTTTACTGCGCCCTCACCCCGTTGCATATGGGCCTAATTGATGACTGAGCTACAGAAAGTAGGGCAATCATGCAGCACTACCATTTTAATGCATTAGGAAACTGATCGGAGCAAAAACACTCCGCCGTCACCTGTTATAAAATCCACTGATACTGATCGGCCGACGCAGTGTGCGAAGCCATGAGACCCCTTGACGTGACCTAGTCGGTTGTGTGCAGACGTGTCTCTTCAGTTATACGCATCAGGCTGTAACGGATCCAGAATCGACACTGCTTGTTCCTAAGTTACTGAAAAATCTCTGCATGTGTAAAGAGCAACCATGGAAATTTGTCGCTGAAGGAATACTATCGGTAGCGGTGCGGGTTCAGAGTATGCGCCGAGCAGCAATGAAGGAGGAGACGAAGCAGGCCGGTCAGAGTTCATATCACAATCATATCACATTATCGACACGTAATATAAGCGCCGTTTCAATTTTTTTCCTTAAGCTGCTCTTCCAGAACGGTGCTAAAGCAAATAGTTAGCCATTTCAATGATCTCACCAAGCTGAAACACAGCAAAATATGTTGTGCTTATTGTCCGCTGTTTGAGTGGCTCATACCCGCAGTGAGGGATTGGCCAGAGTGCCTTGTACAGTCTAACAATTTCGAAACATTGTCTTGTTTAAGGGAGCCGATGTTGATTTTTGTGCTAAAAATTGTTAATTATAATTAACAAAGGAGTCTCCCAGCGCAAAAAATGAGTGCTCTTGGGAACTACTGTTGTTTGTATTTCCTGTCAAGCGATGGCACTTACCCACGGTTGGGTTTGGCCAGGGCTTGGTGTAGGTCCAAACAGGAATCAAAATTCATTCAGGCTTATCTGAAGCGGTTCATAAATAAAAACTGAGGAATCTGGGAAAACGAACAGCCAATTTTCAGAGATTTTGAGCAGATTGGAATGTGATCTCGCAGGCCACTGACTTCATCCGCTTTTTTCACATGCGTTGCCGGGCCAGTCATCCCTTAAAAGATTAAAATTAGCACTCAGAAAGAATCAGGTAAAATCACTCGCAAGCACAGAACAAGGAAATTCAAACGCTTTTCAATCGTGCTGTCTCAGCGACGACGACGATTTGTAGTTTGCGAGCGGAATCCCACTAAGCTCGTGCGGTCGTACTGGGTGCAAAAGAAGAAGTGTAGGATGGCAGAAGAAGACGCGAATTGTTCCAGTGGTCGTGGCCGTAGAATGAAATCGCCGAAGAAGTGGAAACCGAATAGCCGCGCCGCGTCCGTTGTCGCCGTGCTCTGTATCCTCAGCCAAGAAGTACGGGCGGGTAAGTGCCGGATATCGTCGAGCGAGCCACACATGAGGCAGAAGTGCTTGAATTGAGATTGAGCTAGGGGCGAGCGCCGCCATCTTGTGCGGCATTTCACAGTCAGGCATGATTGCTGCGTCGCGCCTGGTACTTTCACCCAGAAAGGGAGCAACGCATTCCTGCTTTATACAGCAAAGCATACGCTGTTTGCGGTGAACAACGAATATCTAAGGCAAGAAGCTTTTATTACTTCTCAGAACGCTAGTTAGTTTGCAGTCAATAAGCAGACTACGTCGTCATGGAGAGTAGATGCAAGCAGGAAATCCATTGCGGGAAGGCTGTGCCATATTCTAGGACGGCCGTAGCCACTGATTGCAGCTCACGAGCGTTCGGGCGCCTCTCTCATCAGCCATATTTCTTCACTTAGCGTTTCGTCGCGAATCACAGCGCTCCCAGCTTTACTTGCGGCTTTTTATGTGTGGGGAAACGCGCGATTTCCGCTTGCCGCATGCCAAAGAAGAGGGCTTGGTGCCAATGCGTGCTACACCGAATGCTTGGACAATCGCCGCGCCCTGATGCCGCAGTCACCGCGTCCGCCGGCCAGTACGTCGAAAAAAAAAAAAACAAATTATAGCAAGCTACTGTCCGTGCTGTTGGATGACGCATTGAGATCTTTGTGCTGGGGTTCACACGTTACGTAATGACGGCAACTCACGCGGTGCAGTGGCTTCTCTTAATAAGTCTCGCCAGTAATGCACGACGCCTGCCGGGCTGCAGAGCCTAACTTAGGCTCCTTCTCGCCGCGCGATAGTTTCAGCCGCTACGGGACCACGAAGATGCTGTTGTTGAGCACCTAGCGCCAGGGGCTCAAATGAAAGCTTCGCCACCAATGTTCACTCAGGTTCGCCCTGACGCCAGCAACCTGCGGGGCGCCAACAACAGGAGCTAAAAGCATTTTACGCTTAAAACATACTTCGGCAGACAGTGTACCAGATGAAAATACGTGCTTCAAGAACTCATACTGTGCACCGGATGTTTGTTATTACTGAGAACCAAGGCATAAATTCAAGGTCGCACAAATTTCTGCCTACTTATGGATAATATTAAGGAATAATTTTGTGAACAGAACCGTTTACTCGCACGAGTCGGTATTTCGACTGTAATCTTAACGGCGGTGGCTCTTGTCACGCTCCCAACAAGACATTCTTACCACACGCGCAAATAAGAGGTTATCGTCTGAGAAGACAGGCTTGCTTCTAATTTATCTTCCAAATGAGCGTGAAAAATGCGCCCCATTTCCAAAGAAAGCCAAGTAGTTGGCCCAGTACTTTTCACCTTAATGTCTGCTTGTTTGCCCTGCAAGAAACTATACTCTTGGTATGAATTGATCCACTACTCACATTTTACACTTAACTGCTTCGTGTGGCGTTGTGTTTCGAAACGCTGACCCCTTGATGACATAATATTGATACATGCAGTTGCAGTCTGGCGCCTTATGAGATATTGCCTTTTCGCATAGCAGATGCGAAAATATGCAGCTGTATACTGAGTGAAATAAAGAGTGCACCCTAATTTTGTCTGTACGGTGGAAAGGTATCGCCACGCTAGAAATGCGTGATTAGGTTTCCAGTCACATGTGTTTCATTACGGGCCCAAATACCTTTACAATTGGCCCAGCAATTGTTGAGGCGTGTAATTCATTTCTGATATCAAAAACTGACTTCAGTTTCACTTCCTTGTACTAACACTTTACGCACCGGGGGCATCACGCAGCGCGTGTGCTGAACCGGTTCGTGCGCCACTACGAGCCGCTGTCGTACGAACCCGTGACAACGCACACTCCTGGACGGTGGAAGCGCTCGGCCACCTCGGAACGCCACCGCAACAGCGCGCCACGCACCGTCCAGGTCGCCTTCAGGGCCCACGGCAGGTGAGTCCCCGCTCCAGTTTTATTGCGAAAGCAATACTACGCCAAGTCTAACCGCTCGTCGCGTGGTCCGTGGACCCCTGGTGTGACGTCAGCCCCTTCGTTGCTATGGCGACGTGTGACGTCAGCTTGCTCTCTCCACCGCAGCCAGGAGGAGCCGGTCGTGCCTCACTCCTCGAAGAGTCTCGCCATGGAAGTCACCGACGAAGAGCCTATATCTGAATCTAGTTGCTCTACTGCTTCTGAACAGTTTAACTCTAAGGCGACAGCCAAGCAAGCTAGGAAGAATGCAAGAAAGAGGTTATATCGTTCCCAAGAAACGGAAGAACAACGAGAAGAACGACTGCGGAAAAGACGAGAAGCTGAAGCAGCTAAACGAGCTGCTGTATCGAGTTCAGAAGCTGGGATTAGGCAAGCTAAAAGGAATGAAGCCAAGCGGGTACCTTCCCAGGAAACAGAGGAACAACGAGAAGAACGTTTGCGAAAACGACGAGAATCAGAAGCTGCTAAGCAAGCTAAGCTTTCACAACCAAACAGGTTTAACCACAGCTAAACGACACCAGTTTTTGTTTTCATGTTTAGAACCTTGCTATAACTCAAATATGGGATGCATAAGTTGAAGGTTTCCTGAAGAAGGTGCATTTCTGCAATTTTTCCACTCTTCATCGGGAGTGCATCCAGCAAGTATGCCAATTCGTTAGCTTGCATGAAGGCTCTCGACGTCTCATTCTTGTAGCCGCTGTTTTCGCACATCTAACGGATATGCGACTAGCGCACTATGCGGTTCCCATGGGTGGTGGTGCTGGGCAAAGAAATGAACTCAATCGACACAACAGACATGCTTTAAAACACTATTTATGGGATTAAGCGGTCCTGGCTGGTAAACTAAAAGAACTTTGAGTGTACTATAATAGAATACCTAACAACGGTGGGAGAAGCCTCAGGGTGCTTGCAGCGTTTCGAGAAGAGGACTATCTTAGTCTCTGTCGAAATATTGACAAGCACCCTGAAGCTCTCCCCCCCCCCCCCCCCCTTGTACACTGTCTTTTTCAAGAAACCATATACCTTCCCTCTTTCCACATTGAAGAATAATTGAATAGAACACATGAAGCTGCTCCTAACCTCCAAAGGAGCCCTTTTAACCATTGACGTCGCCTAGCCATCCCGTCGCAGTCAGCCTCGTTGGCCTGCTAGCGTGACATCGCAGGTGGCTGACAGTTGAAAGACGACTGATTGCTATGTCATGACAATAGGACAACATCATTGGTGAGAGGACCTCTTTTGAACGACATTTGCCTTTTCGTTCTCGAGTTGTACTCCACTACAGTACTCCAGCAGGCATTCACGGATGCAGCCATCAATTAGCTGTCAGTCGCTATTAAAGAAGGCTGTGCTGACAAATAATAATGAACTGTCGATTTATAACGTTGTCGGACCACGCGTAACTAGATGTGTGATCTTATTAGGTCTTTCCAAGTCACTGTTCGCAGCTCCTATTATATTAAAAAAAAAGAAAACACGAATATTGGAGACGTGTTAAATCACGTGGTTGCTAACTATTTCTCACTTTAAGAAGCTGTATTTTACAGTGATAAATGTATTGTTTGACTCAAATTGTGAAAGATCCAGTTTTCATTAAGAAATATCGGAAGCATGTTATCTCCTTTATTAGGGTTAAGCTGATTGTTTTTGCAAGAATACGTTGTTCTGCTCCTGTGGCACTCAACAAGAGCTGTGGGCGATAGCCTTTGGGTTGATTTTTTCGAAATGTTTATAAATACCACTAGTACGACAGCCGGCGCGGTGGCTGAGTGGTTGTCGTTCTGGGCTGCTGACCCAAAAGACGCGGGTTCGATCCCGGTCGCGGCGGCGGGATTTCTTTGGAGGAGAAATTGTAGAGGCCCGTGTACTGTGCGATGTCAGTGCACGTTAAAGAGCCCCAGGTGGTCGAAATTTCCGGAGCCCTTCACTACGGCGTCTCTTATAGCCTGAGTCGCTTTGGGACGTTATCCCCCATAAACTAAACCAAACCTAGTACGACATAACTCGCGGAACAGGCTTCCTGTTACAACGAGATTTTCGCTTCATACTTTTTTTAACATCAGAGCATGAATACGCCGAAGCATGAAGCTTGAATACGCCGCGTCGATATGGGGTCCTCATGCTAAGTCACTTATATCTGTTTTGGAAGCTGTTCAGAACCGTGCCGCTCGTTTTATCCTTCACGACTATGGCCGTACATCCAAGTGTCACAAAAATGAAAAGTACATTGTCACTACCATTACTTTCACTACGTCGAAAAATTTCACGACTCTGTCTTTTCTTTAAGATTTACAATTTCAATCATGTCTTGAAAAACGCTTTGCTCATTCCACCCACGTATGTTTCATCGCGCATTGACCATCCACGCAAAGTGGGCGTTCCACCTTGTCACACTACTGCTCGCCATAATTCTTTCATTCCAACTACATCATCCGAGTGGAATCACTTGCCAGCAGATGTGGCACTCACTGACGATCTCGAGCATTTTAAGAAAAAGTTGAGTGCCTGCTTTTCTTGCTCATGACATGTGTGCCCTTCGGTTAGTAGTGCGACATGAACGCTGTGTTCTTGACTTGTAGTTTTGTTTTTGCTGGTTTTTGTTCTCTTTTCTCGTTTTTTTTTCTTCTTCGTCTAGGCTTCCATGAATTGTTGAAATTTGTAATAACTCAGTGCAGTGAACAATATCTAGTCCTGTAACCCGTAATTGTATTCATTTTTTGTTATCTGTGCTTGTTCCACTCCCCTCAATAATGCCCGCAGGGCCATGAGGGTATTTGAAATAAATAAATAAATATGTATTGTTTCTAATAAAATCACCTGTCAGTTATCGCTTTCGTTTGTGCTTCCTCCTCCCGCTGTACCGTAAACTGTTCACGCGGTTTGCGTTGTATTTTCCTGTCTTTTTGTTTTAACACCATCGATCAAAGCACGCACACAGTGTGCTCTGATATGCTAAACTTGTACGGAGACCTTAATTAAAAGCCGGAATTTTTTTTTTGTGCACAGGGAATTCCGGCTCCAGCTAGTGCAGGACCGGTCCGCTTTCACCGAGGATTTCTCCCTTGTGACAAACCAAGGACGCGTCCGTGCCAGCCTCGACCATCTCTACTCCGGCCACGTGGCAGGTCTGCTCTTCGTCCCTAGGGGTCTGCCGCAATTACAGCACTGTTTGGTTGGCTTTAACAATGACTAACCAGCCCCTTACATCAACAGGTGTGAGATAATGAATGGGAGACTCGTAAGACTTCACTGAATTAAGAGTAGAACTTCCAAAAGAGATTTTTTATCCCTCACCACCCCACCAAACTGTTAAATAAAAACAGGACGTAGCTATGGTGAAAATGACAGATTGTTAGTAGGAGGCGTACAGACACCAATGCAGAGTAGAGAACAAACAGCCCCATTTTCCTGTTTTCTTTTTCTCCTGGTGTTCTCGTACTTTCGCTGGTGAAGTTATGTCTAGAGAACAAACGATGACTGAGGATGTTTGATGGCAAAAAAAGAAGAAAAGATCAAGCTATGTTTGTACATCCGGTAACACAAATTTTAGTGGATTCAACGCGCCCAGATTCAGAGCTGGAGAGATTAGTAACTTTGAATTTAGGTTGGATATAAATCGTAAATCCATTTGCCACACGTGGCAGCGCACGTTACACACTGTGACGGACAGTCACTCATTCCTCCATGTAATTCTGATCACAGCCATGACAGGAGCAGCGAAGCTGAGGGTGAGGATGGGGCGTGGAGGTTGGGGGTGTGGCATTAATGATGTGCTATATATAGGCGCAGTAAACAGTCACGGGGCGTGGTCAAGGGCTGGAAGACAAGCGTTTTAGGATGGGCGGGTGCCGCACTCGTGGACAACTCCTACGAGGACAACACAAAGATTTCAGCGCCACACATCTGTCGCTTTAATAACAAAACGGAGAACGGCTGGAACACCAAGATTTCAGCCCCAAACATCTGTCGCTTTAATAACAAAATGGAGAACGGCTGGAACACCAAGATTTCAGCCCCAAACATCTGTCGCTTTAATAACAAAACGGAGAACGGCTGGAACACCAAGATGCTTCTGGACACTTTTCATTGTTCAACCGTAATAACAGAGCCTACACGCATCACTTGTCACTCTGAAAGTCTTCTTGACATATTCATCACAAATAACCCGGAAGGCTGTATCAAAGCCGGCGTTATAACGGCAGCTCTGGGTGATCATTTGCCTATATTTATGTTTTGCAAGCCCGGTGAGCTATGTAAAAACTTCGAAAAGCCTTGTGAATCATTTTTAGTTCAAGAAGTTAATGAAAAAACGCTTGAACGTTCCCGAACTGCAGTTGAGGGAATTGACTTTACATCTGCGCTTGAGTGTACTACTGCTGATGATGCCTACGACATTTTCTTGGGTTTGCTTAAACGTGCTTACACAGATTGTTTTAAGTACAAATCTGTCAAAAAGCGCAAAAAATGTCGGAAACCATGGCTCACTGACGAATGTATTAGAATGATTAGTGAAAAAAATGCGATGTATTTTCAGTTCTTGAAAACAAAAGACCCCAATGACTTCATATCATTTAAGAAATACAGAAACAGTGTAACAAAAGTGTTACGCAACTCTAAACACGCTTATTTTGAAAATCTTTTTGGTCGCGTTGCAACTCGGGGAGACGCTCTTTGGCGTGAATTACATAAACTTTTAAATCGCAATACGCACGAAAGTGGAGACCTCGAAATTAGTGTCAATAATCAAAGTTTTAAAGGAAGAGAACTAGCAAATAAGTTTAATGAATACTTTACGACTTTAGCGAACAGTAACCATGATGATAAAGCATTGTCCTACTTGGGTCTACCGAATGCCCACACTGCTTTTTTTGATCCAGTTACTCCAGATGAAGTGTATTCCATTTTTATGTCTTTGAAGAATAGCAAAGCGCGTGATATTGATGGCCTTCTTATCCGCCCCATAAAGTTTGTGCTCGAGCTCCTGGTACCTGCTCTCACACATATTTTCAATACCTGTTTGACTACTGGTGTTTTCCCACAAAAAATGCAGCTAGCCAGAGTCACTGTTCTGTTTAAGTCGGGAGACAAAAATGAGTTTTCGAATTATAGGCCTATTTCTGTGCTGCCTGTCATATCAAAAGGATTGGAAAAAGTCATCTGCAAAAGAGTTGTATCGTTCTGTGATAAGCATTCTATAATATCCATCCAGCAGTTTGGTTTCCGGCAGGGTATGTCAACAGAACTGGCCCTTCTCACACAAAAGGAATTTATTATTAAAGGTTTCGAACAACGAAAATTAACACTAGGCGGCTTTGTAGATTTCTCCAAGGCATTTGACAGAATTAACCACACAACCCTATATTCTAAGCTTGAACATTACGGATTCCGTGGAATACCTCTTGCCCTTTTACAATCATATCTGTCCGCGAGACAACAAAGCGTTTCACTAAAAGAGGAGTCGTCAGCTCTACGCAATATATCTTGTGGAGTGCCCCAAGGTAGTATATTAGGACCCATTCTTTTTACTATCTATATAAATGACATAGTAACAATAAGCAACCAGGCATTCTTTGTAGTCTACGCCGATGACACAAGTTTCTTTATTCAGTCAGAGGACATTAGTGAATTATCGTCTTTAGGTAATATTACATTTAGTAAACTGTTAGAATGGGGTAAAGTAAATTCATTAGAAATAAATACGAAAAAAACCAAGGCTGTCCTATTTCGACCTGTGCAAAAAATTCTTGATTACAGTATTTGTTTAAAGATAGGCCAAGAAAAAATAGATACTGTACATGAGGTGAAAACCTTAGGTGTAGTATTTAATGAACATCTAAATTGGGATGCACATGTAACAAATGTGCTTCGCAACTTGGCCAAGGCCTGTGGTGTTCTGTGCAGACTTCGTTACATTGTCCCACCTAAGATAAAGCTAATGTTATATAATGCCTTATTTACCCCACACATCAATTACTGTAGCCTTGTTTGGGCAACGACATCAAAGGCGAACATACACCGGCTATTTTTAATGCAGAAGAAAGCAATCCGTCACATTGCAGGCTTACCGTATGATGGCCATACAACAGAGCTTTTCTCAACATATAATATAGTGTCTGCTGTACATCTGTACAATTTAAACTTAAGTATGAAGTATAAAATCTCGTTGGCAAAATCCAATACATGCTTTCTCTCGCTGTGCAATCTTAGACAATCTTTGGATGTTCCTTACAACATAAGACACAGAAACATTTGGCTAGTCCCCTTTTCGCGCACAAATAACGGTTTTAATAGATTGGAACATCGCTTGCCAGTATTATTAAACACACTTCAAGACACAGACATGGACATACGAACATCGTCAAGACCCGCACTCGTTAAATATTTTAGGAATTTAACTGTGTGAAGCAATAGATTAAGGACTGGCATTTCCATGTTGTAATTAGAGAAACATTTCTGCATAAATACATTTGTCTGTGTTTCAGATTTCATTTTTGAAGTATGTACATGTTGTATAAATTTTTGTGTATAGAGTTTATATATATGTGTATATATATGTATATATATATATGTATATATATATATATATATATATATATATGATGTGTGTGTGTTGACTCGGTATAATGCTTTCTGGTGTACGCGCGTAAAATATTATTTGATCGTATTTTGTGCTGTAGTGCAAGAATTTCTGCAGAAACTAATCTAATCATTGTGTGTAATTTTTTGTGTGATTTTAAACCCCTGTACGCTGCCATCAAAGGGGGCAAGGGCCTTAGTCAAGCTGCTTAACTAGCAGCTTTTAGTCCTTGCCCTCACATTTTTTCTGTACCAGGATAAATGTGGAATAAATGAATGTGAATGAATGTGATTTCAGCCCCAAACATCTGTCGCTTTAATAACGAAACGGAGAACGGCTGGAACACCAAGATTTCAGCCCCAAACATCTGTCGCTTTAATAACAAAATGGAGAACGGCTGGAACACCAAGATTTCAGCCCCAAACATCTGTCGCTTTAATAACAAAACGGAGAACGGCTGGAACACCAAGATTTCAGCCCCAAACATCTGTCGCTTTAATAACAAAGCGGAGAACGGCTGGACCAGTTACGCGCAGCTCTGACAAGCAGTGACCTCCTTCAAAGAGCGTTCGTTCCTAGAGACGGACGTCGAATGAAGAGACATGATTTAAGACGGCGGGTGGCGCCGGAGTGGAGTAAACAAAGTCCCTAAAAAGGCTCAGAGAAACTTTTGCTTCTGGAACCCATCCCACCACTCTAGCCATCTTTTCATTCTCCTCTTCCACCAGCCTATTGATGGCCAGGGAAGGTAGAAATAATCATTCTAATTATTACAGTGGCGAAGCGAGCCGCCTTTATACAAGGTCAAGTACAATTTGGAAGGGGACGCACGCATTTAGGTAGAGCGCATTCCCTTTGCATTCTGCTCAGGACCTACTAAAATGGCCTGCATGGAAAGATTACTGCATTCAAATGACGAAGAAGCTAATGTCACTGAAAACGGAACTTCTATTGGCTTGTAAAAGTTGGAAAATATAATACAGCAGCTCAGCGGTGGTGGTAGCTTGCACGGTATTCTATAAGCTGTACAATGTCCATCCTCAATTTCACGTCAATTCATTCCTTTGATTGGACACTAAGATATACTCACGGCTTTTGAAGCACGTGTGGGAAGCGACCCAGCCCTTTGGTGGTTGGCGACAGTACCTCACCAACCATCCACTGGCCGGGTCGCTTCCCACAGAGGCTTGAAAGCCGTGGGTACATCTCAGTGACCAATGACAGGGGATTAAATGGGCGCGAAATTACAGTGGCAAAAGAGCAGCTTATAGAATACGGCCTCTGCTACCGCCACCGCTGGGCCGTTTACGGAAAATTAAAAGCTGCAGTGCATCGAGGCCCTATTTTGTCACGGATGCCTTGAGCTAGTCTATACCGCTGTTCTCTTCATAACAAAAAATGATGGATTTCATCATCATGACGAATTTCATGATGATGGAATGTGTCATTTCCGCTCCATCAAACGAAATCATGGCCAGAAAGAGGCGTACAATTGATATTTACGAAGGTGAAATATTCGATGAATGTTCTCATCATTCCGTTAAAGTAGGCCCTTGCAGCGCTTTGCAACTTAACACTGCCTTTGAGCTCTGTTATGTACTGCTGCGTCTCTATTCTTACTTCTTTCTGCATACTTATTGAAGTTTATATAGTGTGCCTTTACAACAAGCCGCAGTGCATTTAGGTACCGAAGAAAATTTTTCGCTCATGCGCGTCGAGTATCAATGCTACGCCGTCAGAAACCGCGAACTTGATCGTTAGGTTTATACAGAGATTCGTAAAGAATGATCTGGTTTTAGTTGTGTGTGTACTAGTATTCTAGTCCACCCTTAACTGTTGCCGCAAGTCTTAAGGCTGCTGCCTTCTTGGCAGGCGCTCCCGGCAGCCGTGTGGTAGGGGCCATGCTGGACGGCGTGTTCACTGGTCGCATATCGCTGTCGCCCAACGGCGACGACGACTTTTATGTGGAGCACGCTGGTCGCCATCTGTCTGCGCCCTTCCACTCGTTCATCTACGCGGCGCAAGACGTGAGCTTTGCCGGCACCGGATGCGGCCTCGAGAAGATGCGCCAAGGAGGACCGCGGACACTAGTCAAAGTAAGCAGCCTTCTCGAGTTGCATATTGTGGCCAGTTGACTCGAGCATGGCTCAAACAATGTACAGCCTGTATTTCTCCCTACGGCAGCAGAACACACTATTGAATGTCGTATATGTATAGATATACTACAACAAGAGTACTGTAGTTACGGCTGACGACCCTTTCCAACAGACTGCAGATTCGGAGAAAATAATTCGAAGTTGAAATAAATCTCGTACTGTGCGCAACAGGGTGAGTATACATGTCTAAGTTCTGTTGGCATATATTTAAGAACGCAAGCAGTTTTCATTGTTCAGGTACTCACATAGGCTCGCGCTATGGTGGTCGGGGGGCTGTGTGCAGAATTTTCTTTTTGAATCTTAGAGCGACAGAAGTATCTTCCGTGCTGATGTTCAGGGAGAATAGAATTCGATTTCGCATCGTGTCTCTTAGCCCTTGTCAATTTTGCTTTGTATTATCTGCCTCTTGCGTGCGGCAATCTTAGCCGCAATGGAGGGAAGTAACATCGACGTACAGCCTTTGTCAAAAGTTAGGAGCCCAGGGGGTTTTCTTTTGAGCCACACTGTGTCGTTCTTAACAGATATATAGCGATAAAATTTCCCGGACATGAGAAGATTTCTGGTACTGCCTCCTGCATTAGGTAGGACTTCCATGAATTCTCCTGGAGTCCCAGTATAAAGCTTGGAAGTGAACCTCCTGGGCTTTAAACTTTTGACAAAGACTATACTTGGAAAGATGCAAGCCATGTATATCGGCAGTATATTAATTCTAGAGGCCCGTGTGCTGTGCGATGTCAGTGCACGTTGAAGAACCCCAGGTGGTCGAAATTTCCGGAGCCCTTCACTGCGGCGTCCCTCATAGCCTGAGTCGCTTTGGCACTTTGTGCGTCTTAAACCATACCTGTATCTGATTGGCGCATCCCACAGAGGAGCGAAAATAAGCACCGTGTTGGAGTGCTTCAGAGTAATTTCAGAGGTAATTTGCACTCAAGGAGCTTAACCCATTTTCCTACAACAGCCCAGGAGGCGCAAGCGCCAGCGGCGCAGGCTGGCGAATGCCCAAGCACTGGAGGCCGCCATTGTTGCCAACAGCAGCGCCACCGCACGCCCGAGCGCACTGCCCTCAACCAGCCAGTTGCTGCATGGACGCGTCGGTGGCAGTGACCCCCGTGGAGACGTGCGCCCGACGAACGTGCAGCGAGTGTGCAATATGGAGCTCAACATTGATCACACTTTCTACGAGGTGGGCAACACTGTGAGCCACTGGAGCCTTGATGCGCAGTTTTGCTGTCTTGGTACTAAACCGCTCGATAAAAAATTGGCAGAGGCTTAGCTTGGTTAAGCCCGGAAGGTTGCGGAAGCAAATTACGAGCAAGTTTAGCGACTACAGTAGTGAAAGGCGAAAGCCTGAGTGCTGCACGGAACGCCGGAATTAGCTTAAAGTGGTATTGAGATGTCCACTAAACCACAGAGTTGGTAAGGCGGTTTTCCTTTCCTCCAAATCAACGCAGTCTACAACGCTATGTCAGAGCGCATCAATGAACGCCACAACAGAGGTCAAGCTAAAGGTCAAACGTCGATTCGCCGGGACGACGCTGAAGGCTCAAAACCTAGCCTAGTATAGCTTTCGCAATAAAAGTCGGAGCCAAAATACCCTCAGGCGGGACGTTGCCATTGTAAGATGCGCGCGTCTGTCAATGTTTACAAGATACCTATAGCTTAATCGTAAACGTGAGCTCTGGAGATACGCATTTGAGAAGTTGACATGGAATCAAAAAAAGAATTTACTGAGTACCTGAAGCGTGAGTACCCAGAGGGATGAGAGACTTGGAGGCGCGCTCCGTAATGCTTGCGACAGGGCGTGGGCCCAAATGCTTTAAGAGCCAAAAGTGCGCGATCGGCTTGCATAGGTACGCTTTTCGTTTCTTCCTTTTTATTGTGCTTGTAATCTTGCATAGTGGATGAAGGCTGTCTACGGTACAAAACATGAAATAGAATGCAATTTCTTATCACACTACGCATTTGGCATGCCTTCTGGTCAACTGACCGCGTCTGCGGTTTTAAGGCGATTCTCTTTAACTGTAGATTGGCTTTCATGCTTCCGTGCTGTATTATTGGAATTTTCATTCATCTAAAAAAACTATACTGAACTGTGTTCACAACCTCATAGAGTAATTATTGTGCCTGCTCTCCTATTCCATAGATTTCTAATCAAAAATATTCTGGTGTTCTTTTTCATTGAAGCATGTGTTTAAACAGCCATCTGGTGTATGTTTGCAAACTTCGGCGCGAAATACCGCGTCAGCTATATTCCGGTGTACTGTGCGATGTCAGTGCACATTAAAGAGCCCCAGGTGGTCGAAATTTCCGGAGCCCTTCACTGCGGCGTCCCTTATAGCCTGAGTCAGTTTTGGAGGTTAAACCCCCATAAACCTAAGCATATATTCCTTTAAGACACCATACCCAATTGTGAAATAAAAATGGTTGCACGTGCATTAATGTAGAGTGTGCTTCTCGTCCAGTCATTTTGTGTGTGCTACTGTAGCGCTTTGTTTGAAAAGTTAACGCAGTGTACCATGTTGACCGTTTATTAAAATCTATCATTCGCGCTGTTGTGTACGGTGTCTTAAATAAAGATAATTGCAGTGAATTCTCTCTCTCGTGTAGCTTTCGTTTACTTTCATGGTTAGAGAAACTCCTGCCCAGGTACCTGTGAACTAAACAATGTTGGGTTCTGTATGCCCTGTTTGAATATTAACTCCACATTAAAGTTTCATTTAACCATAGAATGGAGAAGGTATTGTGAACGCTTTCTAGAATTTCATATGCGCCACGTATGATTAAAGACTTCACTAATAGCATATGTTCCCCGAAAAATCCGGAAGGTGTGAAGCCTGCTTTCCTGGTTTGATATGCTGTTTTTATTTTTACGCGACAGTGTATGGAGCTTGTTCTGCTGATAAATCGGCGTCGGCCGTCGTGCTGCGTCAGTCGGAGAAAATTCCAGAAAATATAAAAACTAGAATATAGAAGGAAATCATTAAAAGATAATAGCCGTCTTTTGGGTTTTGAAACCAGGCCCTCTCCTTACCAGTTGTGCACGCAACGCACAGGCCACGGAGGGTCGTTGGTTCGAGTGTGTTCAGGGGCGACTAGTGAACGTGTTGTGGTGTGTATGACTTGGTAACATGTGTTTCGGATGTGTGTAGCCTGTAATGAGGTCGGTAATGGGATGTGTGTAACCTGTCATGAGGTCGATAATTCTAGTTGTAATCGATCACCGTGATCTGCAATACAAATGTGCGTTCGTAACCGTGGGAAATGAGAAAGAAAAGGAATAAAAGAGAATAAAAAGTAGAAGGCGCTATCGCATCTACTCTTCAGGCGAAGCTTAAGCGGCCTCCTATTTATTCTCGCATTTTACTTGTATTTATTTTCCTGTAGTTACTATACCTGTTTCTTGTTTTGTAGTCATCATCCTGTCGTCACATGCAGTTCTTACAAGGTTATGCAAGGGGCATTTGCTCATGCATCGTAATAACTACCTTGCTATTTGTGTGACACCAAAAGCACCACAGTTGCTAAAAACAGCCTAATGTCATATTAAGCGAAGCACAAGAGGATTTATTGAAAACACGTTACAAGGTAGTTTTTATCTGCTTAAAAATGCTCACTGTCTTCGTTAAACTAATAAAGAGAGACTCCTTGAAAAAGTGGCTGCTTTTTAACTTTTTTGAAGGAGCATACTGTCCCTTTCTGATGCGGTCTTTGTTAAGTTCGAGCGCGCAATCGGATCCTCGTTTGCATGTGCTCTTGTGTGTGTTACCACTTCCTAATAGTGTTCGCGATCGCTCTTTTTGGGTGTGAAAGTTTTTGAGTGTGACTGGCTCTTCGCTGCAGAAAGTGTCTATAAATTACGTGTGCTCACGGCAGCTTCCTTGCTTGTCATCCTACCTGATGTCACCAGGAACGCGTGGCACCGTTGTAAAGTAAGTAAAATAAAAAACAAACTGCAGCCAGCACAACCACTTTTATTGCAGTGTTCAGCTGATGCACATTCACCTGTGGTGTGAGCAAAATATTTGCCTCAAACCAGTTAAACATTCCATGACGTAGTCTTACAAAGTACCACACATTCGCCCAGTGTTCACGCGAAGCGCACCGTTGTGCAATACGTCGAAGAATCTTCTGAAACATTTTCCCGCACAGCATTTCTGCTTCGGTAGCCGTCAATGGGACAAGTCTTGCTGTCTTTTCTGTTTATCCGTTCTCAACTTAGGCTGCTACCTAAATGTGGTGTCCATTCATCAACGTAAACTGATCGAAATCAGTACCGGTACTTCAAGAAATGTATGCAGCAAAAAAAAAACGCCACTAGATGCAACCTTTGACAATAGCTATATATTTATCCAATTCTGCAGAAGAAATACGGTCCAAGGGTCAAGCTTTATACACAGTGGCCACCCACAGGAACTAGTTTTTGCTGAACACGATGACGCTGCTACTGTGCCCCTGTGTACGACTTCAGAAAGCTCGTATATTTCAGAAGCCTTGCCCATATGCGTGGACTCAAGTAGTAGGCGCGGCAGTTCGTTGCTATGAACGCAGCAGTGCTTGAAATCTACATCTATAATTTGTCTCGGGGACAATGATCATTATCGTCGTGTTCTGATGTATAGAGTGGCGAGCTAGTTTCCTAGGAGCGAGCAAGTTGTCCGAGCTCTCTCATAAAATATCTAACAAATGAAGGCGGGCTAGCTGGTGGGTGACAATGGAGTGCGTGTTGCGACAGCGCAAAACGACGAGGAACGAAGTTGAAGTTCCGCGTCTTGTCCTGTGCTTTCCTCCCTTCGTTCTCCGTCGTTTTGAGCGGTTGCAATATGCACTTCATTGTCTCGCTCATAGGATGAAATAACTCTGTGGTGCCGCACGAATTACGGCGCTTTCGACGCTCAGCAACATTGAATGTAACAACAACGCTGCTTCTCTACCATAGTGACGCAACCAAACTAGCTGGCTTTGCGATCTCTCTAGTCTCTGCTTAGCCAACTAAGAATGCATAAGGTGACATGTCCATCCCATGTATTGTGTGGGGCACCGCCGTGAATTGGCAGCCGTCAGTCAAATTTCTTTCTTGCACGTCCTGGAGGCGTTTAGTTAAGGCTGATACAGTGGAACTGTGGGGCGGAGATGGCGCCTGTTTCTTGAAATGGTCCGGATCGTTTTCACCGTGAATGCTGTCCTCTGTGTGTGGATCACAGCATTGCGCTTCGGAAGATATCAGTGTGATCTGCGAAGTTAGTTGCTTCCAGTGCACATTTCTGAGACGAGGCTTTGGCTCAGTTTGGCTAGACACAGAATTATTTGTTGAAAAGTAAATAAAAATGCGGTACGATGATGTGTGCTTAACTTTCGGTCGCTTCGGCTAGGGACAAAAAGGTACGCTAACTCTTTAAAACTGGATCGTGAAAATGCAAGAGAGTTCTCGTCGTTTGTGACGATCATTGAAACGGTTTCGAACACTTTGCTACTTTCTTACTTTCTACTTACCGCAGATGGTGTTGGCAGACATGGGCGGCGACATGGCAAAAGTGCAGGCGGCCATTACGAGCCTCGTGGCCACTCACGTCGCCTCTGCCACGGAGATTTTCAGCCGCACTAACTTCAACGGCATCACCGATATCTCGTTCGTCGTGCAGCGGCTGCGGGTACAGATTTAGAAACTGCCGTCGCCGCGCAAACAACGGCGTTTGCGTAGGAGCTACAACAGCATAATGGATAAAACTATGCCACCTGATTACTGCTAAACTGATTAAAATACTCCCTATAAACTTATTCCATCTGCCTCCCCTGTGATTCCTAACATTTCTCTCGTGCGCTTTACGACCAGTTTATGTGCACGCCCTCGATTTTATATGGCATGTAGTTACGAGTACTCTGGGACTCACCAGTTGCTCTCTTATGCATCCATGTAAAAACTTCGCGATTTTTTTTTTACCGTAAAGGTTCTTATCGTGAATTTATCAGTCCTTCATAATGCTTCCCATGTCCTCTCCGTAAGTTTACCCCAGTTCCAAAAGTACCGACTTACAGTGCAGTATTACTGACAATGGAGGCAGTCGCTGATAAAAACACTAGGAAAGAAACAAACATGAAACAACCGACCTCCGTGTTGCGAACACTAGTACTCTCAGAACAGAGAAAAGCGAAAATATTTGTAACAGCTGAAAACCGGGGATTTTTTTTTTACTGATGTAGAGTCCTTTAATTAATTAGAAAGGATATTTTTGTTCATAGTTCCCATGGATAGGAACTATGAACAAAAATACACTCAGAACTGCTTCGGACGGTCGTCTTTAATAACTGCGCTTAGGGCGGCTATCCTTGCATCTCACAACTTTTCTCGGCTGAAAAACGCTATTTTATTGCTGATATGCGCGCGCCTCAAGTTGGGTATTTCTACCTCCACTCCAAATCAATTTCGTGGCGTTCATGATCGCGTCGATTAAGCTTACCGTAATACTTGGGAATTTAATTCTTTCTTTTGTACTAACGAAAAAATCTCGGATTGACAGCATTGTTTTAGCAGTAGCGGTGTCATAAGGCCAGCCTTTCATTTTTCTCTCTTTACTGGCTGATGTAAGGTCCGCGCTTTTTAAAGTAGCCACTCTGTTATTAGGAACTGGTCCTCCATTTTTCTAGACCGAGTTCAATTTGCCATGAGGGCTCACTTAAATCGAACCTCTCACTTGCCGTAACCAGGTAGAGTGTTATAAGGCAGCAATGTACCGAAGGATGTTCAGTAATCAAGAGCAGCGCAGAATGTCCGGAGATAGAAATATCCAGCGGTCGCCTCTTTACAGATCAACGACTCGACTGCTTGCGAAGGGGCGGCACGCGAGTCTAACCCATACTGCAGCGACACGCTGGATGTGAGCCACACGCTGGTCGAGCTGTCCAAAACCAACCACGACAGCTTCTGCGTCTCGTACCTGTGGACGACGCGGAATTTCCACGGTGGTACGCTGGGCCTCGCGTATGTCGCCGAGCTCAACGGTGCGTGTCATCACCCGGCAGTCGAATGGATGCTATGGGAGCGGAGCGTGACCCCGTTGATTGACTGTGGAAACGGAACCGTGGTTCTTTACTCAAATCCTCCACCCACCCTTGCTTTTACTCGTACTTAATCGTGTGTCACTAAATGCGGACCTCACTGGAATTACGGCAATATCTAACTGCTCAGGTGCAGGCTGCAAGTAATACAACTTGAAAAATACCTTCTTATTAGAATACTACAAATAAGTACCTAAACCGCCAATATCAATGGGTGCACTATTTGGAAAGAGTTCTCATTACAACAGGGCTTTTTTATTGCACTGGCTGAAGTAGAAATCTCGTGCAAAGCGAAATTTGATGTACATTTGAACTATCGTATCGTACATGCTTGACCAAGGGAAACACATAGAAAGAATGGTATAAGAAAGTCACAGCTATTACGTGAAATAAACCGGATACTAAGCAATGTGTGATGAATTGGCACCCATTGAAGTGAAGGCAACATTCCTCTCAATACAATGGAACAAGACTTCTAAACGCAGCTGATAGCTCAAAAGGATGGTTCGAGCCCGGATGCCGTTGGTCTGTTATATTCCGTATATTATATCTGCATAGTTTTGCGGACGGAAGTAAACACAGAAAGCCAGCTGTGGCCAGAATGCACTACATACAGCATATTCATTGAACCATGCCGGGTGGAAGTAGAGCCACTGCGCGCATGTGAGGCTGTAGTAAACATAGGTCGCTACCCCTAATTTGCCTGCTCTACAGAAGATAACACTTCATCGATTACACTACACAGTTTTTTCTCTGATTTAGAGTTTAGTTTTGGCTGCGGCATTCAAATTGTCTGGTTCATGTGAGGCACACAAAAAGGACGACAAGATTGCCATTTGGTCGTTTCACATCGCAGCGGCTTTACCCAAGTCTTGTCCAGAAGCTGGAAAGACGAGGGAAGAAACATGTATGCCGTTTCTACAGCAGCGGGGTATGTGGCTGTACCGCGCATCTATAATGAATTTCGAAACGAGATGAGAGCGGAGATATACCCCCAGGGCACCTATAATCACACAATTGACGGCATACCTAGCTACACGAGGACACTGCATGCGAGTGAAAGATATAGGAGTTTGCAACGGTGTAGAAATGGAGTTTATAGAGATGGGTTCCATGAGGTGGCAAAGTTATTTGTGTGCTCACACTAAGGATTTAACCAACAGCCTGTAAGAAAGTTTTATTACTTATTCAAACCATGCCTAGCATGATTGGCTCCTTATTAAACAAACTGAAATTTCTAGCATGGGAATAAACACCATTCTGAACAAACGCTCCTATGTCTGAATATTTGATACGTTATTCCATGTTGATGACTTAAGTCGGTAGCATAGCAGTACCATCTGCATTTCATGTAGGGAAATATTCATAAGTGGCTTCGTGCAATCCGTTGTGCCATTTATCTTTTCTCGATGGATAAATACTTTCTCGGAATTCGCTAACATTCTAGGTATCTCTAACTTATTTCTGGGCTTTTGGAACTTACTATACCACATTTATATTTAAAGCCTAGAACTACTCGGATTTATTAGTGCTCTTCTGTACTCCGGGTCGTAGAGCCCTCCGCTAGATAAACATGGGCGCTTTTCACGAACTCGAGGCCACACTGTGACTCCGTTCACTAGCCTACAAAGGATGAGCAAGAAGGGAACTACAGCATTTGCCTCCGTTACGCTGGTTTTTCGCCGGCACTTTCAGGCGTCGTTGTCAGAAGTTTGCGGTAAAAGAAAGATACCGGTGAATGTTACGCAGAATGTTGCGGAATGTTACGAGGGTGTTTGCACGATAATTACAACAGCCGCAGAGTATTGATGCGGGAGTTCTTCAGTGCATGAAGAAACACGGTAACCGGAAGCTTCAAGGTTAAAATGGAATGCTTGGAGGACAGTGACAGCGCACTGGTTAGCACATATGGATCCTATATTTTGCAAGCAGATGACTTGCCATAGTAGAAAGACCTATGTGAATTCCAGGCTTTTTATTAACATCACTTAGCAGAGATGAAATAAGGACACATTTAAAGGGTAGAGTTTCATGCATAACAGCCTCTCTAATGGCGTGTTACGACATTCGTTTATGGAAATCGGTGATCTTTTATGACGTAGTGCGGGGCGGGGAAAACGACGTAAAGGCTTAATTAAAATTACAATTCCTTCTGATTTTTTTGGCAATTCCCTATTGCCCGTGCCCTTGGAGTCTCATGAATCGGACAGTCAGGTCAGGTCAGGGCAGGTCAGGTCGGTCGGTCGGTCGGTCGTTCGGTCGGTCGGTCATGCGCACAGCTAGTATGAATCGAATAATATTATTATATGAACAAAAATGTATGATAGGCGGTTTTACGTAAATAGTAGTTTTCATGCCCTGCTTACGAGCCAAGAGCTCAAGGTCCTGGTTAGTTACCCCAATAGCACTGCTTTCCGGCAAAGACATCCTTATCGCCCTCACTTTCCGCCTATACATATGATTAGAAAAATATATTCATATTTGGAGTGCAAGTGTTTAATTAAATTTATGAATGAAAAAACGCACGAAGGCACAGCTTTATCCGTTAATATTCATGGACAGCAGCAGACGAGGTTTCTCGATCTCGATCTTTTTGATCTTGCTTACCAGTAGTGCTAAATGCAATGAATTACGCTCCTGGTTTTTTCATTTGCCAGTTCGCGAAGATCCTTCATCGTCTAAGTTACTGATTTTAAATTTCCTTCAAAGTGCTCTTGACCCCGCCTACCGCTTGACTTGACACCGGTCTGTTTAAAGCTCCAGACAGCCTTTCCTCCCTTCTTTTGTTTATATCTTTGACAGCACCAAAAAAGGAGGGAGTGTTGATAAAAATAGGCTACCAGAATCGAAGCACCGACGTCAATTTATCTTGAATTTCTTAAGAAGCGCGGTTCTACTTATGCTCACCCCAGAAGCAGTACTCCGTAGCGCCCACTTGTTGCACGAGCTGAACCTGTAACTTCTGGTCGGGAAGGTCGCGAACATCATCTCAGGAATGGGGATATTATCATCGGTGGCATTTTTTTTCTGGTAGCATTCCACCCTCAGACAGCGACCACTACCTTTGACAAGCCGGTAGTGCTCGACCGGCATGTGGTGCCGCTTTTATTTTCAGGAAACACGGGCGGCATCTGCGAGAAGTACCAGGCGGACGTGGGCCTCCAGATGTCCGAGTACGCGGGAAGCGTCAGCCTCAACACGGGGCTCGTCACCTTCATTAACAAGAACAGTCGCCTGCCCCTGATGGTCTCCGAGATAACTTTCACCCACGAACTGGGACACAACTTTGGGTCGCAGGTACGCAGCCGGAGCGACACCCTGTGGTTATCCTTGTTTGTTGATGCGAAGTTCTCCTTGTATCTTGTGTAGGTAAATAGGGCGCTTTGTGTCTTTGAAACAGCCCCTAAACTCATGGAGAAGACGAAATGATGTTGCATTGCATCGAGAAATTAGCCCGTGGGAAAGACAAACAGGGTAGTAATAATTAAAAGCAGTGTTGTAACCTAAAAAAGATGAGCAAAATAAAAATAGGTGTCACCGCCACCACGCCGTGTGAGCGAAAGAAGTGAGATAATTTAAGATAGTATTTTATTCGCGGAAAGCTGTAGCAACGCTGCACCGCAGTTCACTTACAAGCGGCCAACAGGAACTCCTTTTTTTGTGTTCATTTGACAGCGTGAAAAAAAAATGGAGGGCAAAAAGGATCTATTAAAAATACGACATTTCACAGCAATGAAATTGATCTTTGCATTCTTGATACCATCAACACAGCCAAAAATGCCAGGAGATTGATTTCTAAAGAAGATAAAATTATGATGGTGATGTCCTAAGTGTCTCTTTAAGAAATATTTTGTTATTGGCGATTTCACATATTACCACCTATGACAAGTGGGCTCCTTGCACCTAAAAGCCGTACAAGTTGTCAATATTTTTGTTACCTTACATTAGTTGTCAGGGTTAAACCGCTCCAGGTACTTCCTATAGGCATCCTTTATCAGATAAACTACATTTACATATTTTTTTATATAGTGTGACCTATACCAACTCGCCATTTCATGGCACAGTTACTCGGTTACTGTTACTACGATTTCTACGACTTTTTTCAATTCTTAAAGACATTTCCTTTACCTGCGTCACAGCACGACCCCCCGGAGTGCGTGCCAGACGGCGGCGTGGGCAACTTCTTGATGTTCGCCAGTGCTTCGCACGGCACGATGCCCAACAACCGGCGCTTCTCCGTTTGCAGCATTCGATCCATCTCGGCCATCCTGGCACAGATGCTCAGCGGCCAGGGAAGCCGGGCCAACTGCTTTCAGGGTGAGCGCGGCCTTCTCGGTGTCCCATCGGACAGCGCCAGCTTAGTTTACGGTAAAGCAGCTCATGAAACTACATCATAAAGAGGCACTGAAGGCAACTGCCATCCAGTTATGGCCAGTGCAGCTTTTTTAGGTCGTCACTACTATTTGTGAGGCAACTGCTGAATATTCTGAGATACTCACATGATCATACTGATTGGAGTGGTCCACCTTTCCGGAGTAACTTTCCGCAGATTGCCTCAGAAAACAAAAGGAGTGCGTTTTTGACAATAATTTTGGTTCACGGTTAATGGGCGGTTTAACCTCCATAGCAACTCAGGCTATGTGGGGCGCCATAGTGGAGAGCTCCGGAAATTTCGACCACCTAGGCTTCTTTAAGGCTTCTTTATAGGCTAGCGCTATAACCTTTGAGCCACCGCGGCGGTCTGACAATAATTTTGAGGCAGCTATGGAATATCATAGGATACTGTTGCGAACATCTTGATTGGAATAGTTTAATTCTCCGATGGGATAAAAAACCATAGTTTTAAAGTGCGGCCTGCTCTCGCACCTACCAGTTAGGACTGCCCTAAAAAACCACCAGGTAGCCATTTCGGCATAAGTAGAAGAAATGCACAACTGTTCCGAAGACGGATGTGCATGCACTGCATATTCATTGTTATGGAGTGATATTAATCTTTGCCTGGCTACACACACTACAAGACGAAGCCCTCTCCCATACATATTGTTAACCCTCCTCTCTGCCACGTGAAGCCACCCAATCCACACGAACTTCTTAATCTCAAAAGCACATCTAACCTTTTGCCTCTCCCTGCTGCGCTTGCCTTCTCTTGGAATCCACTCCGTTACCCTTAACGAGCGTTGGTTATCTTGCTTTGGCATTACATCCCACTAGGATGTCAGTAACTCGCGTATGTTCCTTCTACCACTCTCCCACCTGTCAATTTCTGTTCTATAGCTCGCTGCGTTGTCCTCAGTTAGAGTTGAAGGTGTTTTGTTTGCTTCCATATTTCTGCTCTTTAGGTAAGACCTATAAGATAGAGCTCTTGTATACTTGTCTCTGGTGCAATCTTACGATATGCGAAAGAATTGTGTTTGTAAGCATGTTCTCTTTGGAAAAAAATGCGCTGTCTCAACTTGTTGCATATGCTTTCAGTAAGAATTGTCTGGAATTTTTTCTCGAATACCGTCGTTTGTCTGGTAGCACAAGATATGTCTGTTGCCAGAAATATGGGGCTTAAATATGTTCCCACCGGTTCATTCAAACACGGGGCGTTCTTACCGAAAAAGGCCGTGTTGCAACCGCTTTGTAGTGAGTGGCGCTGTAGCGTAGCATCTGGAATCCGCATCCTTGAACCAGTGTCAACACACGCATTTTGCTTCCGAAGTTGACCACTATTGGCGATAGCTGCATTTCGTTTTGTTCTTTGCAAGCATACACAAAGCCTCTTTTTGAAAAAAGGTTTGGTCTCTTTGTATTCAAAACTGGGTGGCCATTATACAATGACCAACTTCTCTTTGTCATCGGTACCTTCTTAAAAGCATACAACTGCTGGTTTTTGAAGATCTGAATTGGCACAGTAAGTGCCTCACTGCTCAGTGGACACCTCACCTAAACCATGCCGTTAGTGAAGGGAATAAGGTGGAAGTCACTGAAAGAGGTGCTGTAGTGAGGCACGACTGAATAATTTGGACGGAATCTTTAATGTGATCTGGCATCTTTAATGTGACAGGCGCCTTCTGCGTTTCGCTGCCATCGAAATACGGCCCCTGTGGTCGGGTTCGAACCCAGGTTCTCCGACTTAGTAGCCGAGCACCATAACCACCCAGCCACTGCTGCGGGTTAAGAAGCATACAAAAACTACATTTCCTACAACGTTTTAGATCTTTGTATGTCTGGTAGACAGCGATGCAAGTGGGGGGCCCCAACTGGTTTAAAGAGAATGGAGGATCTCAGTAACGCACCGGCTGAAGGATATGCGCGTTTTTTTTTACTATCGGATAGGAATACTGCGAGCACCCTCAAAGCAGCTCCGTTGTCATTTTTTATTCTTAATGTGAAGAATGTACTAATTTTTGAAACAGAGCTATGAAATAATTCCTGTTACAGCCACTCGAAATGGTGTCTGATGAGAACTCCTGAGCTTTAATCAGGGCGATCCGAGGCTCGTTGTTCGCTTCGCAACTAATTAAATTCACGCATTTTTTTTTACATCATGAATGAAACAAGCGCACTCTCGAAGGAATGCTAAAAAGCCTTTCCGAAGCAGTTATGTGAGCACTAGGGGTACGAATTAACGATGACTGCTAGCCCAGAGCTACCTCACGCAATGCCTCATGGACTTCGATTTTTTTATTTATTTATTTATTTATTTATTTATTTATTTATTTATTTATTTATTACTACCTCACAGGCCACGATGTTGCACAGCTTATAGCTGCATGTTTTAGGTAGTCAGAATTTAAACTCCGCTTTTACTTAGCCCTCAGCGTATGTTCAAGGTCTCACAATGGCGCACAAGATAGTATGGCAGGCTTCTAAAACACTCCGCTACTGTGTGCTTATAAGACCAGTGAACAGTTCCGTACATTCTTTTACTCATGTGCTGCGGAGTGATTCTTCGAATAATTGTGGTCCATTCATTCGTCAGTGGAGAGTGTGCCCCTGAGACCCATTGCACGGAAGGCGTACCGCATTCTAGGACGGCTCAGAGACAGTACTAGCCACATGGCAGTTTTAGGGACTCTGTCTGTTGGAATTGTCCCTTTTTTCGCCCGTGTCTTACCCTCGAACTAGGTAGTACGCGAGGCATCTTAGGCTGCTTTCACAAGTAGGGGAGCCTTCGCGATCACTACTGAGCTGAACATCGCGCAGGGCTTTCAATGATTCTTTTTGTTCTTCACGTGCCACCGCTTTCGGCCGTGTCTGCTTTTCTTGCTGGAGAGCGTTTCGCCTTTCCTCTCTTATACGTCATAGCGCTAAGAGTCTTTTCGTGAGCCTGAGCGACGCGTTTCACTGCCAAAGCAGACTCACATATTTGTGTGCTGCTACTTAAAGTTGTCGTTGGTGAAAAACGTCAGCTTATACGCTTCTCGACTATTCTATGTAAAGTGCAAAGACCCTGTGGAGGCATTTGTGGCGCGAGAATTCGAAGCTCCGGAAGAATGGGTGAAGCACAAGTACCATTGGAAACAAGCAGCATTACAAGGCTATATTTAAACAAGTACCTCAAAAGGCTCAATCGATGGTTTAAGGCCTTTAGGAATCATCGTTCCTCAGCTGCTCTTCCGCTAGTTCCAGTCTTGCTCTTGCCTGTAGAATCGCAAATATTTTGCTACTCGAGAGTACTCGACGCAAAATGTCGCAATGTTTCAGAAAGGTTCAGACAACAGTTGGCTCTCATGTTCTTTTACAGGATTGGCTTCATATTCGGCTTCAATCACGGCGTACTGTTCGCGTTCACATCGCTGTTCTGTACGATTTTCGCCTTAGTTTCGGTCCAATGGCAGCTAGCGCCAATTCGTACTGAAGAAGGACTACTAATGTTCTGCGCCCCAATACGAGGCTTAGCACTTGAGAGGGAAGTAGAGCGCATTAGTTAACGAATTAGCTGCGCGCACCGCTGTGCCTTCTGCAGAGACGCGCGGCCCCTTTTGCGGCAACTCGATCCGGGAGGAGGACGAAGAGTGCGACTGTGGATACGACTGGAGCGACTGCCGCGAGCTCTGCTGCTACCCGCGTGAACACGGCCTGCTGAACCGCAAAGGATGCACTCTGCGGCGGGACGCCAAATGCAGGTACGCCTGCAGCAATCATGCCGCCAGCACGAGGCCACCAAATGCTGATTTTTCAGCGCATAAATGAATTAAGCTAGTTGCAAGTCAGATTTACGCAGACTCATGTTTGCGTTGGCGAACTCCAGGCCTGCACCCACTGCGGCTGGAGACAGTACCATTCCGAACTAAAGCTATAAGCTATAACTAAAGCGTTCCTAAAGCTATAAATGGCCGCAAGTTTAGATAACCCTTGATCACATCTTGTGAGATGTGAATGCCTTTGCTTCTTTACTTTTGGTAGAGGCGGTACATCTGCCAGCAGAACAACGATATTTCGCATGTTTTTGCGGACACAGGACGAGCACCCTTGCGTTCTCCGCCGATGCTTTACTTTCTCCATCGGTTTCCGCTCTTCCGCAGCCCTTCAAACAGTGCCTGCTGCAGCGAGACCTGCCAGTTTCACAACACCTCGCGTGTCTGCCGGCCTGATGACGACTGCCGATTTGAAGCCTACTGCGAGTATCCTTTCCTTAGCGAAATATCCGTGGGATTTCTGCCCAGCTTTAGTGCTGATAACGGCTCGATAGACAGAGAAAAGTATTAGCACAAGGATGTAAGCACGCCGCCTGTTGAGAAGCTAAACGCCAAAACACAAGAGGTCCAGCTTGAGCCCGAAAGCGTAAGTTAAATAAATGACTGCATGCTGTAGAGAGCCATTGGGAGAGACGTTTCGGCTGAATAACCTTCGCATATGTCTACTGGCACACCTTGTTACATAATGCGTTAGACTGCTGCGAGCTTCAGCTGCGATAATAGGGAGCTGCAAGTTGTACTGTAACCATACGGGGTGACGACAGCATAAACTTGGAAGCATGAGTCTAGTTGAGCGTTAGAAAATAAAGGCGCTGCGGTGTGTGAGCAGCGCACTTGCTCTCAGTGGCCGGTACTTGGTTCTTTGGGATCTGAACAACTTGATTCGAACTGATCAAGGGCCAATGGTGTTTTTCCTAGCCTTATACGCTTAAAATCTGTCTATCCGCTTTATGCCGGCCGCGACAAGTCTACTTATTCAATATATTGATATTAATATTTCCGTAGCTCTATTGGTTTACTAGGACGCAAGCGTAGATGTCAAATGTGCGTTGAGATGCCCCTTCGCGTCTAGACTGCGGGCCGTCTCACAGACTATGGAGGTCACCTCAGCTCTTTACGAAACCTTGGCTTCGGGCAAGCCTAGACGTGAAGTGTGCGTTGAGATGCCCGTTCTCGTCTAGACTGCGGGCCGTCTCACAGACTTTGGAGGTCACGTCCGCTTTTTAGGAAAGCTTGGCTTCGGGCTAGGTAGCATGTCTTCGCGCGAATACTGCGGTGAAGAACTGCATGCTACGCAGAGCGATAACATTAGTTTTCGAAGATCCAAGTGTGATGTACGTATCTGTCGAGGCTGGAGTAAAAGGGAGAGTTAAGCTAGATCGGGCACAATTTTGAAGGCTAAAACAGCAGTACAACAAAGGACGAAGAAGAAGACAGGACAACTTCGGTCGTATCTTCTTCCTTGCCCATTGTCGCAGCGCAGTTTGTTGCCTTCAGAATCTGTCTAGGTTATTCGCAAAAAAAATCGAATCTACTTTAATAGTACAGTCGTGTTCAAAAATCCACGGCCCACGGCTTCAGCCGGCGAAACCGGCGAACGCCGCACATAGTCTTTATCAGGCGCGTTAAGTAACAGCTCGAGAGTGAGGGTTGAAGGCTGTCGTCACGCGGGGCACTCTCGCAGCAAGCGCCGGTCGGAGACAGCAGCGCCGCGGTGCGGCCCCGCAGCCGCTCCGCCGGCTGAAGCCATGGGCCGTGTATTTTTGAAAACGACTGTACATCGTAGGCATGAAAAAATTCAGGGGGCACTTTGACTGTCTAAAGTGCGTAGAGGCGAAAGCGTATCCGCACCACTTTGACTGCTGCTGTGGCACTGGTGGCGTCACATGTAATTGAGTACTAATTACTAAGTGATGACAAATCGCTAATTAATGGTTAATTACTGATTAATGCCTGAATACTATTTAACTGCTAATTAATGACGATTAACCTTCGCTTTAGGAGTGGAAAGCGACAGCGTGTTGTAGCGCTGCCAGGGAGTCCGCGGAACGCCACCACCCCCTCGGCGCGATGCCTTGCCCTTTAAACGCAACGCTTTTTGAGGAAACGAAATGGCGCAGTAATTTTCTGCCATCTCGGTGGACACCTGAACCGCACCGTAGAGAAAGGGAGGAAGTGGGAGTGAATGAAGAAAGACAAGATTGCCCGTAATGACGAAAATAAAAATTGTATTTGAGGAAAGGAAATTACGCAGTAACTGTCTCACATATCTCGGTGGACACCCGTAAAAATTCAGGGGGGCACTTTTTTGACATAAAGTGCGGTCACTGATGTGTGGATAAGCTATTAAGTTTCAACTCTAAGAGTGGAACGCGACAGCGTCTTGCAACGCTGCCAGGGGGTCCATCGAACGCCATCGCCCATTCGGTTCTACCTCGCTTGTCGTTAAATTGGTTTTTGAGGAAAGGAAATGTATCTGTGTCTCATATCTCGGTGGACACCTAAACCTCGCCAGAAGCGAAGGGAAGAGGAATGGAGTGAGCGAAGACACCGTATTCACTAGACGCGCCTTTGTTCATTCCAAACCATCGAGCTGGCATGGCGGAGTGGATAGCATGCTCGTCTCGCACTCCGAAGACCGGGGTTCGATTCCCGAGCTCGACCAATTTCCTACTCGGTTTTATTTAATTATATGGCCTGACTAGAATAGTTAATTAGGCTAATTGGGTAATTAAGCAATTAACTAAGCTCAGTCCCACTTACTTGGAGCATCACTATACGATCCCTTCAATTGGTTGCATGGTTATTAGCCAAAGTACAACTGGCCCCGTTTGAAATTCGCCCACTGTGACGTCACGACCGTTTCGACCAATTGAAAAGCGTGACATTTTTGCCGACAACTGCTGCTTACAACGATGAGACATTAAAGGCTTTCGCCTTAATACTCACGAATCCTGGACTAACCTGTGGCCAGGAACCGAGGGAGTAATCGGGCCTCGCAAGCGGCAAAAAACGCTGCGGTTGCTGCACATGACCCAATGTTTCCTCCGCTGATATGCGAAAGACGGACGCTGGGCAGTTTTTGATGTGAATTGTTTGGTGCCCTTGACATAATGGCCTTGTCGTCGGCGTCAGCGGCACAATCGGCGAGTGCCCTGCGTCGTCCGTGAAACGGGACGGCTTGCTCTGCAACCGGGGCACCCAGGCGTGCGAGGCCGGGGAGTGTGTGCGCTCCGTGTGCCGCCTGTATGATTTGGTCGAGTGCCACCTCACCGGGCCGTACCGCACGCCAGACGAGATGTGCCTGATCGCCTGCAAGGAGGAAGGTATGGAAAGCAGCCTCACTCTGTCCTGCTCTGGTTTGTCTCGCTTTCCCTTGTGCAGTATATAACAAAGATCTGAATAAAGGGAAGGAATCGATAAACATATTCAGGGCAATAATAACGAGAAAATGGCTTTTGCGGGAATACCAAACTTTTTCAAAATTATTTAAAACAATATACTAAACCTTTATTTGGGCGCCAAAGGGAACTCAGTCTCTGTAGCACATGTGCTTATTTCTATCGCATATCGTCGTCAGGCAGGAGCGTGAGAAGCAGATGTGAAGGAGACGAATGCAAGCCGTTTGTACGAAAGCCCTGTCAGTCCGAGCGACAGGTACCAGTGCAATTCCGACCACAGGCGCCTGTTCCGTAGCGCTCATGTCTAGAATGAAAATAAAAATTCACTGCGTGCTTCGTTAGGAGGACGTTTTTTTCCCGGTTCGCAACTTGTTCAGCCGTAGTGAATCACTGGTCTGCATCGCCTGCGGCGGTAGTAAACCCCTAAACAAAGTTATTTTTCTGCTATGCCATTAAATTGGCTCTATCTAGTGCTAGCTTGTGAAATAAGTTACATTAGACTTTGCGGCTATTACTTGTTTTCATCTAACATAGACGCACATGTTTTTTCTGTTTGTTAGGATTGTTTTTTCTGGCGGAGTTTTTCTTTTTGAGAGCGCCGTTCTGAGGTACATGCTTTCCTTACACAAGAAGAGACGCGAAAGTTTGGCTTCCTTCTATATGCACTAACCCCGACAACATCGATTTGCATACTTACTGGGTTAAATGAAAGCTCCTGTGTGCAAGCAGAAGAATAAATCCTCAGGGCTCGTTGTCACAGGAAGCTTCCTGACACGCTTCACGAGATCCGTTTTTTTCTGCTCCTGGAGGGTTTTATCGATATATTGGCGGCAGAAAAACCTGCACAGTAGGTCTGAGTAGTGATTTCTGGGATTCATTGAGAGGCGGTACTTCCAAGGCGAAAACCCTTGCAACAGCTCCACCGCCTGTGCAACTTCTTTGTAAAATGTTCTGGCTCACACACTGGCTGAGTTGCGGTCAACCGTCGGCCCATATTCAGCGAACGAAAATTGAGATTAGCAGCCCGAAGAAAAACATTTCTCATATCGAAAGTATATGAATCTTCTAATCTTAAGCATCACTTCCAGGTTCAACGCTCCAAAGTAGGTTATTGTGGCGCATAGGCTCAGCGATGGAACGCGATATAAAAAACCGCCCAACATATGTGAAGCATAGCCGCGAAGACTTTCTCGATAGTGGTCACCCCGGCTGTGCAGAAAACCATCCAGCAAACAGCCGCATTAGACATGTAGCTCGAGTGAATATGGCAATGTGTCTTTGCCACCAAGGCCAAAGCTATACTTTAGCAGCAGCTATAGATTTTCGGTCACTATCGGTTGCTTTTACTAGTTCCCATTACAGAATTGATGACCATGTAGCTTCCAATTCTATCGCTCCAGGCCATTCCGAAGAGTTTATCGGGCTTTTCGTTCTACCCTCCTAGTCAAGTACCTAGTTCATTTTTCTAGTTCACCTCAGCTCCGGAAGGCTGACTGTCGGCTTGCCAGCAGCGACCTTACTTGGTTCTGTCTGTGTCGTCCATATGAAGCTGCGCTACCAGCGTATGAGAAGCCACGTAATTCTTGGTTGCCCGGTTCTAACCACAATAGCTCTGGAGACAAGTGTCATGAGAGACATGGGTGCCGGGTACAAGGTGCACACTAGAGCCGACATCTGGTCACATTGTCGTACCAATCTATTGGCTTTAATTGTGGTGGGCCACATAGGCCACATGAGTTAGGGGCGTCTTCACGACCTACCCACCGGATTGTTAGCTGACCGGCCCCAGTGAGAGGTGGCAGCTATAATAATCACTGGTCGCTCGGGAAGAGAAACTTGGGGCTCACAATCTCCACCTATTGCATCACCTGCCATCGCAGGCCAGTGGCGCATCGCTTAACCGCTGCACCACTGAGCCAGGAGTGGTATGACGCCATCCAGGGATCTTTGATTGTAATGTCGAAATTGAAGAATACCGCATATATGGGCATAAATAGTACATTACGTTATCGCGTCGTCCTTAAGGTGAAAGTATCCCTGGCACTTTTCCTCATCAGCCAGTAGGGAGATTGTTGCTTCCTTAATGACTTCAGGAACTTTGGGTAGTTTGCTTTTGATTTCGCTGAGTATGGGATGCGGGGAGATATCAGCGCCGTAGAGCCTGCAACACCACCCGCGCGCCGCCCGACAACGCTGCCGCAATGAATTGCCTCATCTACGTTGTTCCGTGTGAAATGCTCACTTCCGAAGGTACAAAATCGTTTCGATGGCTGCGCCTCGTACCCTTGGCTTTTCACCACGAATGCGAATCAGTTCGCCACACTACCATTGTTCCGGATAAGCTTGAATATCGTCTTCAGCCTTTCATATATCCTCTGTAACTTTTCCAAGGCACTGCTCGTTAGGCTCAACAAGGTAGTCAAGTGTAACTGAGAGGTGCTGAACTGCTGAAGTTTATTTTTTTCTTGGCAACTTTTTCTCGACCAGTTTCTATGGCTACAGTGCAGACTTTTGCTTTCAGCAACTCTCACAGTACTGTGTTTGCTTACCCAGCTTTAGGCATGCTGTTCTCCTTATTTACTTTGTCTTTGAACTCGTCGTTATACAGAACAGTCGCCTTCATAATGCCAGTTGCTGAAGCTTTCTCTCTTCGACAAGTTACGAGCGCTAGCCCGCATGAAACAAGACCGTGGTCCGAGAAGCACACGAGAGCGACGGTGTAACCACGAACAGACGCGAGCACGTCACCAGAAATGTAGATGCGGTCGAGGCGGTCCTGATTCGTGACAACCGAGCCGACCGAGTGGGTGTAGCTGGTAGTTGACAACGCTTGTTCCATTTTCACGACAGCGAGAGGAGAGTTGCTCAAGGGTTCCCTAAGCACTCGAGCCGATGCATCCACGTTGCCACCCCGGGCCGCTCCTTCGCTCACTTTGAGAATGCAGTTAAAGTCGCACCCAAAACAACTGGTTCAAAGAAAAAGGAATCTTTGTTGGCTCCTACAAGTTAAGAGGGTGGTTCTCCCAAATCCGCGAGTCCAAGGTCTGTTACAGCCTGCCAGGCCATCTTCTAGTCCCAAAGATGGTCGAAGGTGTCCTAGGAGGACAACACCGCCTCCCACTGCTTGCGGCATCTTCTGCTGCTTTCTATATCAGAGCTATTTTCGTCGCAGATCTATCGGCCTTATATGTAGATTGAACACCCACAACGCGTGCTAGCTTCCTCCCCACAAGGGTTTTGGTTAGGCAATAGAGACGATTAGAACAGGGGTGCCCTATCGATTAGTGGAATAGGGAATACGGGGCACCAGTGCGCAGGCACAGACTTGCGATGCAATATTCGTGTAATGTGTGGTTGTTTTATTTTGATACGCTTCCGAAGCAGGCTTTGATGAGCCTTCAAAATTAGACGGCCAGGTGATATTGTCATTCTTCGCGCAAGAATATGATGCAGTTGTGCGTGAGTATTGACGCCCTTTGTTTGGCAGCAGGCACTGTATTGTGACAATGTTCACTCGAGCCCTCTAGGCGCCTTATCGGCGCGGTCTTTCCTCGTTGCTGCCGCTGGTGTATGGTCTCGTCTTTCCGCCAAGCACGGCGTTACTGCGTCGGGCAGCTTCGAGTGCTTGATGCCGCTGCGATGACCGGCCGTTTACCAATTCATGTTTCGCTTCGCTGCAAGACAGTATAAGCTATATGCTTACAAGATGAAGTTCAAGGCGTAAAAAACAAAAAGAAAGAGAGCCTCTCCCGCACCATTGCTGTACCGCGGGTGCCATATACTCACACTTCGCTACTCACCTCCATAGACGTCTCAAAAAGCGTCATATATCGCCGCATTCTCAGTTGGAAGTCCCTTCGATGCCACTAAGCCTTTCTGAAGCGGCAGTGCTGGCCTCCGCATTACCAGTGATGTTGTCTTTCTTTAATAGCAACTTTGACAGCTCATAGATGAGTTAGCATTTCAAGCGCAGTGCAAGAGAAAATGGCGACCACCAACACATGTAGACAGATATACCGAACCTTAATATACCAATTTGGATATAATGAACTTTTATGTGTTGAGCTTGAATACAACGAACATAAGTATAACCTCGGATGTAACGATTTTCGGTGCGCTCACCTTGCATATAACGAACTTAAGTATGTCACTTCGGATATGACATGCTCATGTGTGTTCAGCACGGATAGAACAAAACTAGTGGTGCTACCTCGAATATAGTAAACTATAGTATGCCAACGTAGGATATAACGCACCGAAGTATAGCGCCACAAGTTTGCAACCAGCAGATGCCTTCTTTGTTGGGGAGTTACAGCAGACCACAGCAAAGAGTGGAAACTAAATATAATTTTCGTCTCTCCGTTCGTATCCAGGGGCTAACGGTCGACGTTACTCCTCAAATGAATAAAACTCGCTTGGAGTGTGTGGGTCACAAGTGTATATAGTATGAAAATGAGAAAATTTAATGTTTAAACATATACAGTTCTGAGATCGTAAATGTGGTAAATATGTGTCTTAGTATCACCTATAAACTATTCCTTGGTAGTCACCTCCGAATGGCTTATAAGTTGGGAATAAGCCTGTATCGAAGAACATGTTCGACTGGACGTACCAAGCCGAGCAAGAAACTCCTGAGCGCTGCGAAGAAAGGAATACGCAAGCGTCCTCGACTTAGCCAATCAAACAACTAAGGTCGTGCGAGCAGTTACTGGAACTAAGGTGTAATAGTGACGTGATGCCATTTAGGCGATAGCCTCCGCCATTCTTGGTGCGCAGCTCCAGGCAGCCAGTGTATGGAGGCCTGCCACTACGAGCGCATGAAAGACTTCTGCAACAAGAAGATGGAGCCCGGGGCGCCGTGCGACGACATGCGTGGATACTGCGACGTTTTCCAGCGCTGCCGTCTGGTCGACGCCGAGGGACCACTGGCACGCCTACACCGGATGGTCTTCGGGGGAAGGGGAATACGCAACGCGCTCGTGGTACGCATGACTAAGGTAGTCCTCAGGTCCTCAGGCAGCACTGGAAGCCTGTCCATGCATGGCCAGATCACTCGAACGTAGCGGTCACCTCAATTGTTGAAAGCACTTTGCAGAGATGTTTAAAGTAACCGTCATCAGTGTTTCTACTGTGAATTTGTTTAGTTATTTGTATACATATCTTGAAGACTTGTAGTTGCTATAGAAAGGGGTGGTGAAGTTCGTACATTAATTGCAGTACAGAGTCAAAAAGGGCAAAAGGAGCAATAGGCACTTTGAAGTTGATCATGCTTAAAATATTACATAATCTGCCTCACAGGTAAAAATGAGCCTATAACATATAAGGCACTTCGAACAGCAATCTTAAAGGTGGGTGCTGTCAGAAATGGAGTCTGTGGAGGCAGGAAACGGTTGCAGTCAGTGGCGGGTTGTGACATAAAGAAATAATCGTGCATAATAATGCGACAAGATGGCACATCAACTTTGTGTACATGATCAATGCCAGATGAGATGTAACTGGGTGGGGCGAGAAGATCTATTTGGAAAGGATTAAAGTAATATATTTCATGAAGCACCCAAACTCGAAGACACCTGCGGCGTAGTTACAGGTGAGGGAGTGTTACGTTTTTTCTTCATTGACGAGGCGCTAGAATGGCAGGAATGTTTAGACAGGCTTCATGCACATATCGCATATTCGCTATACCTTTCTCTTCTGTAGTGCACTTTTTATTCATTCTTTCTGTTGATTAGAGCAGCCCATTCAGTGATGTCATTAGGTTGGCCTTCCCACCTTTGTATTTCTCCCAGCTTTTGCATAAGCCTTATGGCGCATAATTTTCATGGTCCGCAAGTGTTAGCTGGTGTTACAGTGAAAAGCAGGGATGTTAATAATGTTCCCCAGGCACAGATTCGCAGAGCAGAAAGGATCGCACGTGGTTATGCAGTTTCCAGAATTCGTACAACACATAATGAGACGGACACTCTCAGATACCTGACAACGCATACCCTGCGTGCAGCGCTACTGGTACCTGACCCTGATGGCTGTGGCAGCGTGGAGCGGCCTGACGGCGCTCATCATCCGCCTGTGTGCCGTCCACACGCCCAGCACCAATCCGCACATGCGGCCGCCGCGCAGGATTGCCGACGTCGTGCCGTCCCCCAAACGGTGGCTCCGCATCTGACCTAGAAACTGCACTGCAAACGAGTTTTGACTGATGGGAATCCATTTCAGCTTTTTTAGTATGACGTTGGGTGGGGCCATACGGAGGAAAGGATGATGGAGGCAAGTGAACGGGAGGGCAATGCCTCACCCCTCGTGACCGACAAGCGAAGGCCGCGACGCAAAGTTTCATCACCTGTTGCTTGCCTCGGGACACTATCTTGCCCCACCCAATATGTTTTAGCGAAATCTCTCAGCGAGGCAGGCATCCCATTCTTTTTTTGCATCACGTACTGTTCCTATGTGGGTTGTATGTAAACACTAGTCATTTACACAGCAACACAATTTTTCAGCAGTGAGTAAGACTCGAAGAAGTTTCTTTGAATCAAATTTTTCAGTTCACAGCCAGAGACTGAGGGTGTTCTTGAGAGGCCTACATATGATGTACTCAAAAATAAACCAAGAAATAAAAGATGGTCGGAAAAATTCTGGCCACCAAATAAACGTTTTATTTCCTGAAATAATAAAGGTTGAATACACGCCATAGCCACGAAAGCATCATTCGCCGTGTTATTCTATTTAAACGAAGGTGAGGGCATCTAACAAAGGCCCATATGATTCTGCTTCATAAAAAGGCCCTCTATTTTATATGCTTTCATCGTAGTTACAGGACGTGTATCTGTGCGTGAAATGAAAAAAATTATACATCCAAAAAACCTTCACGCAATGAACCACGCCTCTCTGCTAGCATTCTGGAGAGAATCGTGAGGCACGGGTGTGCATTTTCTTAGAACTCTGGTGGCATACACTCAGCTATTGTAAGTACTATAAAAGCATTTATAAACATTGAAAATTTCTCATTATCGTAAAACTTCACTTTTCCTATATTTTTATTTTTTTTTGTAATATGATTTCATGTTTCATAGTTACTTGTGGGGGCATGAATAAATATTCATGCCCCCACAAGTAAATTTTTATGGCACATGGCGGCTGTGGCCAATAAGCGTCATAGCGCAAGGATTCTTAGTCTACTCATGGTTGAATCATAATCCCATTTTTTAAGCATTTCGCCTCAAAGAGGCCGAGCACCACGGGAAAACTTGTACTCATTTTATCACCGTTGGGTACCGGACGTCACCGGGGATCAAACCCTGTACCTTCCACATGCCAGGCGCACTCTTGAAACGACTAGGCCGCTCCTGCGGTCTCAAATGTAAAAACTATACTCATGCTGACTCCCATAAAAATGAATTCCTGCAGTACCAACCGTACTTCATATCTGTTTTCATAGGATCTGATTCCTGATTTTACTGCGTTTCCGGCAGTAAAATCCTTCTTAAATTTGTTTGGGGCAATGTTCGCCCAAAAAAAGAGCTACAGCAATGAGGAAATGAAAATTTTTCAAACCAATCGACATCCTGAGTGAGCAGCGGCGAATTCCTGCTTTCAGCCAGGCAGCAGTGGCAGACAGTGGCAAAACACTCAATTTCACCAACTTCAAAGCAGTGCTGTTACCCTTTACCTGACTTTTACCTAGCTTGTCGCTGCGGGCACCATGCTCAGTATGTACTTAGGTAGGTACCGTACTCACTGCTAATATCGAGCTGCTGCTTTGATTTCAACTTTGCTATGTTCTGGGAAACAGTTATCCTGTGAGAAGAACTAAAACCCCTTCAAAAGCGCTTCAACTGCCATGATCGTTTAGCCATCGCGGGGCGGTATAGGCCCTGGCTGTATAAGTAGAAAATGGCACTATTCTGGGCCAGTTGGTATGATTCCATATGTGGGCCACCGTGAACTTTGGGATGCAAGGACGTAAAGAGACGCAGTAAAACACGGAACACAGCGCTGAAAATGTGTCGGAATGCGTGTGTCTACGGCCCTGCGTCCGAAAGTTCACGGTAGCCCACATACGGATACATGCCAATTGGCCCAGAAGAATGCCATCTTGCAGTAGTTTTCTTGTTCGCTGGGCGCTCCCCTTTTCGTCTCTCTTCTTCAAACCGCACCTGATTGCGGACATCGCCTGCAGGGCAAGATTGCTATCGCGCAGCATAAAGAAGAAGCTGTGGACACAGAACGTCAGGCAGCTGTTCGGCCTCATGAACCTGCTCCTTGCGCAATTTACGTGCCTCAAAAGCCAATTTGCCTATTTCACCCTCTGCTTTGCAAGATCCCGCTCCATTGGTTTCACAGCTTAAAGCACGACTACGGTGTCCGCTGCTGGTTACAACGGAGAACGGCGGAGGCGATGGCAACGGCGACGCCGCGAAACGCAGAAACGGGCGCCAAAGAACTACGCTCTGAAACGTTGTCAACGCCAACGCTGATGAACACAATGAACGCCGACAGCGTATAGCTTCAGTGCCGCGTTTCTGGCACAGCGTTGTCAATGCCAACGCATGCAGAGCACATCTGTCGCGACCGCCACGTATAGCTTAAAGCACGCCTGAGGTATCCACTGTTCCAAGAGGGCAGTTATGTGCCTTCCCTCTCCTTTCCAAGCTCCCGCTCTACTGGCTTCACAGCTTAAAGCGCCACTAAGATGTCCACTGCAGGTTACAACAGACAATGGCGACGGCGACGGTGACGCAGCATCTTATTTTGTCTTACTTTTCCTGTTGCTTTTTAGAATGTTTTTCTACGCCGCTGTTGATACTCCACTGAGGGAACATTGAGACCAATGCTGGTCATGAGACGCCATCTGAATCGCTTACGAAAAGCGACCAACTACAGAAAAAATTACGAGGAACTTTAGCGGCTAAAGTGGTGAAAGGCGAAAGCCTGAGTGCTGCATTCTGCTACGCGATTGTTCACTTCACATTTTGTTGGTCCATTAATTAACTGCCAATTAATGACGCTTAAGCTTCGCCTTTAGGAGTGGAATGCGACAGCGTGTTGTTGCGCTGCGAGGGAGTCAACGGAATGCCACCACCCGTTCGGCGCGATGCGTTGCCCTTTGAACGCAACGCTTTTTGAGGAAAGGAAATCGGGCTGTAATTCTCTGTCGTGTCGGTGGACACCTGAGCCGCACGGTACAGGAAGGGAGGAAGTGTGAGTGAAAGAAGAAAGCGGGGCCGTAGTGATGAAAATGAAAATTGTATTTGAGGAAAGGAAATTCCGCAGTAACTGTCTCACATATTTCGGTGGACACCCGTCAAAATTCGCGCGTGGTGACGTCACGACAATTTGGACCAATCTGAAACGCGGACAAATACGCCTTGCTCGTCGGTAAATTGGTTTTTGAGGAAAGGAAATGTATCTGTCTCTCATATCACGATGGACACCTAAACCTCGCCGTAACGGGAAGGGAGGAAGATGGGAGTGAACGAAGACACCGTATTCACTATTATAGACGCACCTTTGTTCATTCCAAACCATTGAGCTGGCATGGCGGAGTGGTAGCGTGCTCGACTCGCACTCCGAAGACCGGGGTTCGATTCCCAAGCTCGGCCAATTTTTTACTCGATTTTATTTATTTATCTGGTCTGACTAGAAAGGTTAATTGGAGTAATTGGTTAAGTAAGCAATTAACTAAACTCAGTCAAAATTACTGGGAGCATCACTATACGATCCCTTCAATTGGTTGCATGGTTAGTAGCCAAAGTACAGTTGGCTCCGTTTGAAATTCGCGCACTGTGACGTCACGACCGTTTCGACCAACTGAAAAGCGTGACATTTCTGTCGACAGCTGCTGCTTACAACGATGAGGCATTAAAGGCTTCCGCCTTAATAAACTCGTGATATAATGACATCATTTTTAACTTAATAAAAGGTGTACGCTCTTGTTCCCTGCAATTGCAGAAAAGTCATGTGGAACTGGCCGCAGATATTAAAGCTCTGAAACGTAATTTCAGAGAAGTAATTTCAGAAAAGTAATTTCACTAGTATTCGCAAAGAACGGGGTGATCTAGAAGAAAAAATGAAGTTTTGGAGCATTTCAAAGAGGATTAGTCTGCTATTCAGACTGGATGACCATTCTGTGTTCTTAGTCATTAAAGTCGCCAAAGAATTCACCAGCACTGTATTGAAGAACCCTGCATTGGGCTAGGTGGTTCATGATTCACAAAGAAAATGGCATTGTTGTTGTTGAGAGAAGGATGAAAAGGAATGTGCACGGGCCTGCCGACTGCCTCGAGCCGAGCCACCAGCGCTACCACTTGCAGATAGAGGAGAGTTGAAAGACAAGAGGAAAGAGTGAAAGAAGAGACGCGCGTCGCAACAACCGCGTCCGCCAAAGCGAAGACGCTGGCTGCAGCAACAGATACCCCCAGTTCAAGAAAATAGCGCCGAATGTGGGCGAAATACGGGGACGGGTGCATTCTTTTGTCCTCGTATTTGGAACCGTTTTCGTTGTGAGTTACCAGTACCGCCCAGCAGTTCTGATAAATTCATGTGAAGCTGATCACTGACGTAGTTGTGATGTGCAATTCGGCCCTCAGAACTACATTAAGCTGACAGCTTTGGGGTTGACGCCGCTCTCAGTGATTGTCTTCTGTTGTCTAATCTTTCGTGGAAGTATAGGATTTCGATTCATTAATTTTGGAAACAGCTGCATTCTTAGAAGTATCGTTTCTGCCTTTTCGCTAGATGCTTGTGACACTTCGAATTTCTCTGCTACTGATTCCACGTACAGTGGGGGAGGATGGAGTTCAGTAACTGGCGTACACTCTCCAAAGAACAGTTTGAAAGGTTCTCCCATGCTCACGCTCCGAAAGCTATTCTCAGAATGAGAAAATGGGAATAACACGTGAGATCCAAAGCAAAGTGTCAAGCGTTGGGATATAAGTGCTGCTAGAATTGTGATGTTAAGTACCAGATGAGCCAGAATAAGAAACAGAGGAGCAGGCATAAGAAAGGAAATAATATCTGCAGATAAGAAAAGATATGATGAATAGGAAAACACGAAAATTATTCTAAAACATATTAACAGGGGAAATATATATGTAAATATAACACCTCTTGGAAGTAAGTCAGAAGTGAAGGTTGAAATGAAAACTTTCGCGCGAGGAAGACGTTGACATGGTGACTTTTGTAAGGCGAACAAGAACAACGACACAAGATGTCACCTGCACTATGTGCAGAACGCTGTAGACGACAGCAGTGCAGAGCGGCGCTTAGGGTTTATCGATCCATCTTGGGGCCTCACGACCACGCGTGAACCACACTGACTTGGATTCCGGTCCCGTGGTAGGTGGACCTCCCCTGTCCACGGGGCGAGAGCGCAGCCAACGCCTCTGGGACGGCGTCCTGCTACGCTAATTACCTCGTCTACGCTAATTATCTCCTTCAAAGAAATTCCAGCCGCCGCGGCCGGCTGGAATTTCTTTGGAGGAGAAATTCTAGAGGCCCGTGTACTGTGCGATGTCAGTGCACGTTAAAGAACCCCAGGTGGTAGAAATTTCCGGAGCCCTTTTGCCTGAATGATTACGGGTTCTCGTGCCAAACCCCTTGTATCAATCCCCAATTCCTCACACAACAGCAACAGGTCCGGCTTCTGCAGCTTCTGCAGGTCCATGAGAGTTCTGAGTCTGGGCTATTTCCAAAACAACTATGCAAAAATACCAAACCTCTAGGATTTAAGCACAGGTCTCTACCAGTTCTAAATTGTAACGCTCTTTTAGAACCTGGTCCACATCAGAGGAAAAGCCAAGCACTCACCCACACACGTGACCATGTCCCAAGACAGCTGTACTATCGCTGGCCGATCGTTGTTGTCGCTTGTGGCTTCAGATTCCCATCGCTGATCCACAGATGTTCGGTCTTCGGATCCCACCACTGGCAACCAGTCATCATAGCTCGGGTAGCAGCAGCATCCCACCGCTGCCACCAGTTGTTATAACTGGAGTAGCAGCATCCCACCGCTGCCATCAGTTATCACATATCGTGTAGCAGCATCCCACCCCTGCCACCATTTATCATACGTCGGGTAGCATGACCAGTTGTTGCGTCTCCCTGGGGGCTCGTCCGGGATGAGGGAGGTCTGAAGCTTCGAAATTTGGGAAACGGAAAAACAAGCGGTTTTAATGGCACTTTTTAAGGCACTTATTTACATACTGCAGATTAGAATAGAATAGCAAACAGTCAAAAATTCAAGAGTTCATAACGTCGAGCGACTGGATGAGGCTTTTCGAGAAGGCCCAGAGCGTTCGGTTTCACTTATGGCGCTGGTTAAATAGCCTAAGGCTCCGCCCCTTCCAGGCGGCAATTCAACATGACACAGAGATCGGCACAGCACAGCACAGCATGGAGGCACCTGGTGCAGAGTGCACGCGTGGGAACTGGCGAGGAGGAAACGGAAGTATGCACCTCTTTCGCACTGCGGTGCAACATTACTGCAAGCAGCATGTGTCCATCGAACACAGGTGTGGCATAGGCGTGCTGGCGCCGCGGCCGCATCTGCGCCGGCTTCCTGCGATTCGTTCCGGTTCCTCTCAGACGTGGTGAATCCGTTCTTCCCTGTCGTCTATCGATCGACGGTCGCTTCTTGCGGGGTACCGAAGGGAAGGTCGTTACCACCGAGCCGAGCGTGGGAAGAGCTCCATCGGCCACTTCCCATCTAGTCATCCTTTTTTTTGGTGGGGTCATCTTGGGGTCAAACGACCTTTCGAAACTTCCGCTGCTGTTTCCGCCACCGTGATCATCGCGAGCCGCAAGCTGAATCATAACACTACGCACAAGTGCTTGTTAGCGGCACAAAAGACCTACCAAGTTTCCAAAACGATCGCGTTCACTCTTCTTTCTGCTCGCACTGTGTAGTACGTCAGCAGAAAGGACTGGAAAATGAGGGATTCTTGGCGACGCACAGGCGAAATAGGCCACCAGCAAGACAAACTGCGAAAAGCATAAAAAACGAGATGTTTTTTATTTTTTAATATGGGGTGCTGATCAAAGAGAAACTGTTAGTGTAATCATATTTTACCTGAAAGATGATCTTCATAGAGGAGCCGAAAGAAGTCTCAGGGCGGTTGCAGGTGTGTAACTCGAATGTTTGAGCGTTCGCTGTGATGTGACAGCAAAGAAAGAAGTCGGGCCGGCGGACGCTTGTAGCCATCCTTGTCCTGTGTTAGGCTGCGAACGAACCGTCTTCCGCAACCGAGTTGCGCGCCCAAGAGACATGACCACTCTTCGCTTCTCACCCTCTTCCGTCAGCCACTTCCCTTCCTTCTGCTTTCTTTTGGAGCAGATATTGTGAATTTTTTTGGATGACGAAATCGAAGGCCTTGAGCCAACTCCAGCGTCCAAAAAACATTTTAGAGCGCAGCTCTTAGCCGCCCGTTTATGCCTTTCGCGGCGTCGCCGTCGCCGTTGCCGTTGCCGTCGCCGTTGTCCGTTGCAACTAGCAGTGGACGCGTTTTAAGCTGCGAAAGCAATGGAGCGGGAGCTTGGAGAGGAGAAAGTAAAAGCGCAAGCTCCTCCCCTCCTTAGCAACCGGCGTGCCAGTGGAGGGCGCAGCTGCGCACAGCAACCGTGACGTCACACAGCAGCGGTAGAACGAGCGCGCGGGCGTCGGCGTTGGCAGCTACACCGCCTCTCCTTCGCCAGACGTCTCGTTGCAGTCGATTGAGTGAGACGCATGGGTCCGAAGTGGCCCAGTGAGTCCGCGCCTAGCGGTTCAGGGAAGCGGCACTGGGTTGACCACAAGGAAGGAAGGAAGGGAAAACTCTATTTACACTAATGGTTTTTCCTGCGGTTTGGGGGCATCTTCAGAGACGTCTTGGTTCTACCCCCAGGAGCCTTCTCTGTCGAAGTCGTCCGCCTCTAATCAGTGGTCGGGTGCCCTCAGTCCAGTGCTCCGCTGGCCACTGCCGCCCGTTGAGCTCGCTGTACCAGACCTCGTTGGTCTTCGCAGCGGTCGCTGGACAGCAGAGTCTCCCACTGCTCCGCACTCGGGTTTTGTATTTTGGGGACCACGTCTATGTTTTGGCAGGCCCATGTGATGTGGTATAGTGTAGGTTTTTCGTCGCACCAGGGACATTTGTTCGTGTATATCGTAGGGTGCATTTTGCTTAGTATATGTAGGTTTGGGAAGGAGCCTGTTTGTAATTGTCTCCAAGTGACAGCTTCCTCTCTGCTGAGAGATTTGTGCGGTGGGGGATATCGCTTTCTTCTGCCTCTATAGTTTTGTAGTATGGCCGAGTATTCCCTGGGTGCTGGCGCGAGTTCCGCGGTCTCGTCGGAAGCTCGGAAAGTAATGTATCCTCGAGCTATCCTGTCGGCCTCTCGGTTCCCTGCCACCACCCCCGTGTGCCCCGGTACCCACACAATTTTGTGTCGGATCTTGTCGTTTTGTTCTTCCCGGTTTTTAATTCTGTCACTCGCTGCGAGGAGTATACGGAGCGCGTGACGACCTATCCTGCCATTCATGTAATTTCGGCAGGCTGTTTGAGAGTCCGTGAGTATTGTTAATGACCGCCCGGTTCTATAGCCCTCCGCCACCGCTAGAGCAACGGCTACTTCCTCGGACTCTGCAGCTGTGCAGCCTCGGAGAGACGCGCTGGTCATTTCGCGTAAAGACGAATCGACCACCGCCGCTACAGCGATTTTGGTATCTCCTCCTCTCCAAGACGCGTCTGTATACACGGTCGTGGCTTGAGGAGCGCATGTTTTCTCGATGAAATCGGCCCTCGCTTCTCTTCTGCCTCGATGGAGGTTGGAATCCATGTTTTTTGGTATTGGCGCTACCTTGAGGGTCTTGCGAAGCTCGTCGGGGATCGTTGCCGTCCTCGACATTTCTCGCATCTGCTCGCGGTATCCGAGCCTCTGCAGGAGCGCTCTTCCTGTCGTTGTTTGCAACAGCCTGAGTTTTTGCGACTCAAGCTGCGCCTCTCGTAGCTCCTCAAAGGTGTTGTGTAATCCCAGGGCCATGAGTTTTTCTGTAGACGTGTTGCGTGGTAGTCGGAGCGCTGTCTTATACGCTTTGCGTAGCAGGGCATCCGCTTGTTGTATTTCATTTTTGTTGAGGCACTGGTAGGGTAGGCTGTACGTGAATCGACTAACTACTAGGCTTCTGACTATTTTTAGTGTGTCTTCTTCACGCATGCCATGTCGCCTGTTGGTGATGCGGGTGATCATGCGTGCGACTTGTAGCGTTGTTGCTTTCAGTAGGGTAAAAGTGTGAGTACTGCGCTGGTTGGATTGAACCCACATGCCCAAAATTCTTATTGTTGTATTTTCGGGTATGGGCGTCCCTTCTAGGTAGACGTTGAGTTTTAGGTCCTCGTTGGTTGGGACGGTCCGGTTTTGCTTGCCTCTCCAGACTCTCAGCAGTTCCGATTTCTCGGTCGAGCATGTGAGTCCTCTTTCTGCGAGGTATTGCTCTACACAAGAGGCCGCTTCCTGTAGCCTTTCTTCCTTCTCTCCGAGACAGCCCGTGTTTGTCCAGACTGTTATATCGTCAGCATACATTGCATGCCTGATGCCTTCGATGTTCTCTAGTTTTCGAGCTAGGCCTATCATAGCTATGTTGAAGAGTAGGGGTGAGTAGTGACCACAAGCTTTTCGCCAAGCACACTTCAGAATTTTCAAAGTGTCTTCGGTATTTTTTTGAGTAAAGGAAATGCGCAGTATCTGTCTCCCACTGCTGCGAAACCAATTGAGCGGGGCTTGGAAAGCAGAGGGTAAAATTTGTAAATTGGTTTTTGTGGAAAGGAAATGCGCAGTATCTGTCTCACACATATCGGTGGACACCTGAACCAGAAGGAAGGCGCATAACTGCCCTCTTGGAACAGTGGACGCCTCAATCGTGCTTTAAGCTACGTTGCTGTAGTGACAGATGTGCGCTGCATGTTTTGGCATTGACAACGTTGTGCCAGAAACGCTGCCACCTGCCAGGGTGGCAGTTTGGGTGGGGCTTTAATGTAGATATAAAGACAAGCGGGAATTTCTTACCACTTACGCGGGAGAACATCCCGTTACTCTCGCTCATAACGGCTCCCATATCTGTGACAACCTCGCGAAATATTTACGCAGACCTCGTCTTTGAGAACCAGGCATTCGTGCAGCAAGTCGAGCATATATCCATCTATTTATCCGTCCACAAAGCTTCCTTCATGAAAATCAAGGACTGTTAGTGAAGTGTATATCGTGAAGAAGGATAATGTTTGAAAAATAACAAGTTGTCTGTAATTGTACTTACATGCCTTGCTCGAATTCTTTGCCTCGATCTATCGACAAGCTGAAACAGGTGATGAGCTGCGCCCAAATTTCGCATTAGAAAGTAACGCAGTCATCGGTAATTTTTTTTTCCAATAAGTGCAACAGATGTCAGAAAATGACAGATGAAGAACTAGTGGACGTTGTTAGGAAGTCACACATTCTGGCAATCTTTTACTTCACACAGTTTTCCTGTAGTGACCACCTTGCTTTTAATCGCAAAGGAGCGGTCACTAAGAACTTGTTCAGATCAGTATTTATGTGCATGCGTGCTATCACCAGAAAAGGTGCGCGGAACGCAAGGGTGCGGTAATGAAAACGTTTATTTAAAGCCACGATGCCTTAGTTGAAGGGAAGGCTGATCGGGTCCCTAGTCCCGGACGCCGTTGGTAAAAGCCGCTGCCCGTGCTCTGGCGACGAGGGCTCGTTCTTAAAGGAATTGGTGAGCGCTGACAACCACGGAAAAAGGACTAATACACAGGACGAAGCGCTTGTTGCTAACTTGCTCAGGCAGCGTGCGTCCCGAAAGATTGATTGCTCCGTGATCATTAGACATAAATTTCTTTAATGTCGAGGACGGCAACGATCCCCGACGAGCTTCGCAAGACCCTCAAGGTAGCGCCAATACCAAAAAACATGGATCCCAACCTCCATCGAGGCAGAAGAGAAGCGAGGGCCGAATTCATCGAGAAAACATACGCTCCTCAAGCCACGACCGTGTATACAGACGCGTCTTGGAGAGGAGGAGATACCAAAATCGCTGTAGCGGCGGTGGTCGATTCGTCTTTACGCGAAATGACCAGCGCGTCTCTCCGAGGCTGCACAGCTGCAGAGTCCGAGGAAGTAGCCGTTGCTCTAGCGGTGGCGGAGGGCTATAGAACCGGGCGGTCACTAACAATACTTACGGACTCTCAAACAGCCTGCCGAAATTACATGAATGGCAGGATAGGTCGTCACGCGCTCCGTATACTCCTCGCAGCGAGTGACAGAATTAAAAACCGGGAAGAACAAAACGACAAGATCCGACACAAAATTGTGTGGGTACCGGGGCACACGGGGGTGGCAGGGAACCGAGAGGCCGACAGGATAGCTCGAGGATACATTACTTTCCGAGCTTCCGACGAGACCGCGGAACTCGCGCCAGCACCCAGGGAATACTCGACCATACTACAAAACTATAGAGGCAGAAGAATGCGATATCCCCCACCGCACAAATCTCTCACCAGAGAGGAAGCTGTCACTTGGAGACAATTACAAACGGGCTCTTTCCCAAACCTACATATACTAAACAAAATGCACCCTACGATATACACGAACAAATGTCCCTGGTGCGACGAAAAACCTACACTATACCACATCACATGGGCCTGCCAAAACATAGACGTGGTCCCCAAAATACAAAACCCGAGTGCGGAGCAGTGGGAGACTCTGCTGTCCAGCGACCGCTGCGAAGACCAACAAGGTCTGGTACAGCGAGCTCAACGGGCGGCAGTGGCCAGCGGAGCACTGGACTGAGGGCAACCGACCACTGATTAGAGGCGGACGACTTCGACAGAGAAGGCTCCTGGGGGTAGAACCAAGACGGCTCTGAAGATGCCCCCAAACCGCAGGAAAAACCATTAGTGTAAATAAAGTTTTTCCTTCCTTCCTTCCTTTGATTTTATTGGAAGACTAGCAAAATTAGTTTTCCATAGCTGTTCACCGCATGCTTCGGCGTGTTGGATGAAATACCTTGTCATCTGTCGCGAGGCTCCTTCGTCGAGGAAAGTAGTGCAAATCACGTTGATGTGTATCCTGAACAGCCCTATTTTTCTCCAGCTTTCTGCTCGAAGAATGTTGGAGAGCCGTCTGGAAGTCTTTTCTGCAGGAGCCATGCTTCCAAGCATTTCTGACAAAACTGGGTTGGAAATTCCATGGCTGAGGGCGTATGAGAGAGCACGGGTGCGAAACCTTTCTTAGTAGTAGCTCTTTTGAGGGCTCGTTGTTCCTCGAGGTCCGAGCTGGACAGGGCCACCTCCCAGCCCTCCCGCGTTGGCTGATTTATGATGTCAACGCTGTTATTTTTCTGACAAGCCCATACCATATGGTATAAGTTTGCCTTCTGGCCACAAAATTTGCACTGTGCCGAAAAGGACTCGGGCTCAATAGCATGAAGCGTAGCTGGATTATTGATTCTTCGAGCAGAAAGCTGGAGAAAAATACGGCTGTTCAGGATACACATCAACGTGATTTGCACTACTTTCCTCGACGAAGGAGCCTCGCGACAGATGACAAGGTATTTCATCCAACACGCCGAAGCATGCGGTGAACAGCTATGGAAAACTAATTTTGCTAGTCTTCCAAAAAAATCAAAGAAATTTATGTCTAATGATCACGGAGCAATCAATCTTTCGGGACGCACGCTGCCTGAGCAAGTTAGCAACAAGCGCTTCGTCCTGTGTATTAGTCCTTTTTCCGTGGTTTTTAGCGCTCACCAATTCCTTTAAGTATGTATTTCCAACTAGCCCCAGTAGTAGCTCTTTTGACTTTAATTTCTAGTACATCGGGCCTGAATGTTCTTCATCTTCCTCCTCTACTAAAAGTGCACCATTTCGTCAGAACCATCGCAGAAGAAAGGTTTCGCACCCGTGCTCTCTCATACGCCCTCAGCCATGAAATTTCCAACCCAGTTTTGTCAGAAATGCTTGGAAGCATGGCTCCTGCAGAAAAGACTTCCAGACGGCTCTGCAAGATTCTTCGAGCAGAAAGCTGGAGAAAAATACGGCTGTTCAGGATACACATCAACGTGATTTGCACTACTTTCCTCGACGAAGGAGCCTCGCGACAGATGACAAGATATTTCATCCAACACGCCGAAGCATGCGGTGAACAGCTATGGAAAACTAATTTTGCTAGTCTTCCAAAAAAATCAAAGAAATTTATGTCTAATGATCACGGAGCAATCAAGCTTTCGGGACGCACGCTGCCTGAGCAAGTTAGCAACAAGCGCTTCGTCCTGTGTATTAGTCCTTTTTCCGTGGTTTTTAGCGCTCACCAATTCCTTTAAGTATGTATTTCCAACTAGCCCCAGTAGTAGCTCTTTTGAGGGCTCGTTGTTCCTCGAGGTCCGAGCTGGACAGGGCCGCCTCCCAGCCCTCCCGCGTTGGCTGATTTATGATGTCAACGCTGTTATTTTTCTGACAAGCCCATACCATATGGTATAAGTTTGCCTTCTGGCCACAAAATTTGCACTCTGCCGAAAAGGACTCGGGCTCAATAGCATGAAGCGTAGCTGGATTATTGAAAGACATAGTTTGTAGCCTGCGAAGGTGACATTCTTCTGATTTAATAATGCCGTTAGCGGGCCTCGGGAGTGTCTGCCTTTCAAGGCTCAAATGTTGTAATATTAAGGCGAAAGCCTTTAATGTCTCATCGTTGTAAGCAGCAGTTGTCGACAGAGAATGTCACGCTTTTCAGTTGGTCGAAACGGTCGTTACGTCAAAGTGCGCCAATTTCAAACGGGGCCAATTGTACTTTGGCTAGTAACCATGCAACCAATTGAAGGGACCTATAGTGATGCTCCAAGTAAGTGGGACTGAGCTTAGTTAATTGCTTAATTACCCAGTTAGCCTAATTAACTTCTCTAGTCATTCCATATAAATAAATAAAACCTAGTAAGAAATTGGTCGAGCTCGGGAATCGAACCCCGGTCTTCGGAGTGCGAGACGAGCATGCTATCCACTCCGTCATGCCAGCTCGATGGTTTGGAATGAACAAAGGCACGTCTAGTGAATACGGTGTCTTCGCTCACTGCCATCCTCCTCCCTTCCCTTCCGGCGAGGTTTAGGTGTCCACCTAGATATGAGAGAGAAATACATTTCCTTTCCTCAAAAACCAATTTACCGACGAGCGAGGCGTAGAACCGAATGGGCGATGGCGTTCTATGGACACCCTGCAGCGTTGCAAGACGCTCTCGCGTTCCACTCTTAGAGGCGAAGCTTAACATCTTAACCACACATCAGTGACCACATTTTAGGTCAAAAAAGTGCACCCCCCCCCCCCCTCCCCTGAATTTTGACCGGTGTCCACCGAGATATGTGAGACAGTTACTGCGTAATTTTCTTTCCTCAAATACAATTTTCATTTTCTTCATTACGGGCCATCTTCGTCTTTCTTCTTTCACTCCCACTTCCTCCGTTCCTCTACGGTGCGGTTCAGGTGTCCACCGAGATGACAGAGATTTACTGCGCCATTTCCTTTCCTCAAAAACCGTTGCGTTGAAACGGCAAGGCATCGCGCCGAACGGGTGGTGGCGTTCCGTGGACTCCCTGGCAGCGCTACAACACGCTGTCGCGTTCCACTCCTAAAGGCGAAGCTTAAGCTTAAGCTTAATTAACGGTTAATTAGTATTCAGGCATTAATCAGTAATTAACCATTAATTAGTGATTTGTCATCACTTCTTAATTAGTACTCAATTACATGGGACGCCACCAGTGCCACAGAAGCACTGAAAGTGGTGCGGAAAACGCTTTCGCCTCTATGCACTTTAAACAGTCAAAGTGCCCCCTGAATTTTTTTCTGAATATGTTGTTAACGGAGAGGGGGAGCCTGAAACAGTAAGGGAGGACGTAGAAGGATTCTAGGGAAGAAAATCTCGGGCCGAAGCGTGTGCGCGCTCGTTTCCTTCAAATCCCTGGGGGCCTGGTACCCATATTAATTCAGCTGAAGTCCTACATTGACTATGAATTTTGCAGGCTGGCGGCGTGATTCTGCCACGCATAAAGTTTCTATAAGCCGCCTGGGAATCTATAACTATGTATTTCGATGCGGAGTGCGTTGCGGCTAGGGCTATCGCTACTTCCTCCATAGCCTGTGTATCCCCGTTACGAACTGAAAGCCCGTCCACGACTTGCATTTGGTGCACCATTGAGATTGTTGTTGTTCCTTGTACAGGACCCGCAGCGTCCACGACGTAGCCTCCTTCTTTTGTTGAATAGCACTCGTTCATTTTCTTGCACCTCGCCACTCGTCTAGCATGATGATGCTCCGGGTGCATGTTTTTGGGAAGCGGAAGCGTAAGGAATTTGCTCTTCCACTCTTTAGGTATATCTTTATTTCGGGACAGTAATGTGATCCAATCGCCTGAAATGTGTCGACGACAGAGGGGACGTGTTTGTTCTAACCTCTGCCACCACTGCTGCGCAAATCAGTAGCGAGGCTATGATGCAGTAATCGTTTACCTGAGAGCACGCCTCCGGTAATACTTTGGTCGCGTCAGTATTCGGTGTGCTAATCATTAACACGTTCTGCTGGGAGAGTTGGTTCATCTTGGTAATGTAAAGGCTCTTAGTGCAAAACGACTAAGAAAGGACGGGGATAGAACACAGACACAAAGGAGCGATACTCTGAACTAAATTTATTGCCAGAAGAAACAGTCATTTTATACGCTGGTTCCAGTACAGATTCTGCTTACATTCCTAATCATATATCGCTAATCATATATCGCTTCTTAAAGAAAGCGGGCATTAAGAAGTTAACATATGGCGTCCACGTCACAGCAAACTGCTAATAAAACTCCCTCTACTCAACTGCTATCCAAAGTCAGATCCGTACGACAGATCATGGAACGGAACCTTCTTTGACAAACATTTTTAACACTGGAAACTGTGAGGTACTGGTGTAGAAATACGGAAGGTTGTGGTCCTATCTTCCGATATGTTGCAAAAGTTTTCTTTTATAGTGTTTCCATCGCTCGCATCGAGCAGCTAAATGTGCCGTAGAAAATCAATAGGGAATCGATAGCAAAGACGTTAATAACAAAAACATTATAGGCTACCGACGGGATAACTCAGGATATATTGATTGTTAGAGTGAAATCTTAAAACGTATGAAAGAATTGCGCTCATAAACTCTTTCCCGCTGAAAAATGCTTTTGTGCAGAACTGTTGAGTATGTGTGCAGCGGGGTACCTGCAAGTTTTTTTGTGCAAGCAGGTTGGGACGCAGCTAAATGTGTCGAAATTTCACAGCGATAACCGGATGCAGAACAGTCTGCAAAATCATGTAGCCGCAGTCGGCGTCGTCTGTACTCCGTATCCTCCATCTGAACCCTTCTCCTTCTATTGCGAAAGCAATACCAGTTGCACTTTCAGCCTGTCGCGTAGCGAGGCCGGTAGCTACCAAGCGCGGCCTAACTCCTGCTCCTGCCACGCGCGGCGCGCTTAGCGGTCTGACGTCACAGCTGCAAGAGCGGGGCTCCAACTTGCGCCGTCGCGTAGCGAGGCCGCAGCTACCAAGCGCGGCCTAACTGCCGCTCCTGCCGCGCGCGGCGCGCTTAGCGGTCTGACGTCATGCCATCTGCCGCAAAACCGGGCGCGCAGCGCGCCGGCGGCCACTGTTCTCGCTTCGGCGAGTGTGGCTTCGGCCGCTTATCTGTTTTTTCAGGAAGCGTCCGCTCCGGCGGACGCAGTTGTTGCTGCGACGCGCGTCTTTTCTTTCCTTTTTCTCTTTCCTCTGATCTTTTAACTCTCCTCTGTCTGCACGTGGCAGCGGTGGTGGCTCGGCTCGAGTCAGTAGGCAGGCCGGTGCAATTCCCTTTTCATCCTTCTCTCAGTCACAACAACACAACAGCGGCCAGACGTTGCAATGCCACCTACCGCGAAAGCCGCTCGGCAAAATGCAAAGAGGAAGCAATAGAGAGCTACGGAGACCGAAGAAGAGCGTGAAGACTTTCTAAGCGGCGTGCCCAGTATGCAGCTCGGCGACAACGTACAGCCTCTGTGGAAGAAGCTATGGAAGAGCGTCCTACTCTTATGAGTATGCTCAACGCCATGGATGACGATACAGAAGTGAGCAGTGTATCTCTAGCTCAGCGGCAACGTGCAGCCTCAACGGCAGAATCTACTGAACAAGCTATGGAAGAGCGTCCCGACTTGATGAGTATGCTAAACGCCATGGATAGCGATACTGCAATGAGTAGCGTATATCTCTCCAGTGCAGAACGCCGGAACGCGACTAAACGGCAGAGACGTGCCCAAGAAACTCCGGAACAGCACCACCACCAGCTACACTACCAGCTAAACCATGATGTAGCTACGGATATTGCTTTCGCAATTACCGGGCTTACCCAAGCTAAGCCACAGATAATTTTTTATCCACCCTTTGCTCTATAATACGTCCCTCTCTTGGTCGCCGTTTCCTTACCTGCACTTGAAACCGCAGATGCCCTCGCCCTATATCGGCTCTTCAAGCTAAATTTAATCAACTTTTAGAAATGACATGGCCTCTCAAAATGTGCGACGCGAGAAAGCCAACTCCGAGAGGTTTGAAATGCTCATTTTTAAACTTTCATAGCTCAAACCGCATTGCCGAGAAAGTGAAAAACTAGGTTCGCCATCATTGATGATGGCCTTGAATTTGAAAATACAATCGTGTTGTCTGAAATAAAAAAAAAGTTTATTAGTCAATTTTGTGTAATCAACCGCATGATTACGGAGTTCTATCACGTACTTAATGTTCGCTTTGTTGTACAAAGCTCCGGCAGAGACAGCACACACGTACCTCTCGCCAGCTAAATATAATCAACTTTTTAGGAATGAGATGGCCTAAGTCACCTAAACGAACTGAGTGCCACTGACAGCTTTGTGGCTGATTCACGGGCATACTTTTTTATTTTTAAATAATTTCTTAGTTTCGACAAAATAATTGAACTTTAAAATATTGGACTTGGTAAAGAACTGTGAATTGTAAAGTTTCAGCAACTTATCTTTTTAAAGCACTCCGAAATGCTTACAGCAAGTGGCGTTTTGTGGAGTTTATGTTTAACGACCTTTAAAAAAAGCCGACCAACTGGTTAGCATTTGCTGACGCATATCTCGTGGCCATGCAAACACAAATCGATGTCGGGCGCAGTTGCCCAGGGAATGAGCGCCACAACGCGTTCTTTTTTATTTCGAGGGCGTAGTTTATAGGCTAGTGAACACGCGCGCACGCACGCGCGCACACACACAAGCAAGCACGTGCGCACATACACACGCACGCACGCACACACACACACACACACACACACACACACACACACACACACACGGGCACACATACACTCAGCGTGGACAGTATGGAGTGTTGAACTTCGGAACTCCAATTTTTCCCGGATTCAACCTTCAATAAGCCCGTTTATTAGTTTTTACTACTGCACTAACTGGGAAAATCGGAAAAAAAAGGCTGCCAACTAGGCATGGTCACTAACAACGGCGTTCAGTTTCAGTGGTCTCGGGCAATCCACTCTTTTTTGAAACTGCAGTTAGCTGGGACACCAATATCATATATGGACGAGTGACCGGTCATGCTGCGCAGCTTGAAGCTCCTCTATCCTGTATCCCTACATATAAATACCTTCGTCTCATAACCGATCCCAACTATTGCTACGCTATCAGCAAAACAACATACAGCCCCCTCGTACAGGCACCTGACAACTCTAACTAGAGTTCCTGACATTCCAAGTGGTATCAGCAGTTAGCTAAACATCTCGCGGCTGTTCCCATTATCGTACCTGTAAACGTCCGGTGAACTCTCTGTGGCATGTCTACAATCAGGGGCCATTACTCCGGCATAAATCTCATGATAAAATAGCTTAGCCTTGTGCCACGACGCACAGCCTGCATGTGTTACAAAAGCGAAAGACGACTGTGACCCCAAGCCGGAATGTAATTTGTCTGTCACCGGTCGAAAGGAAATATTCAGAGCAAATGAGTTATTTCAGCGTTTTCTGGTCGTGCTGTGCAGTACACGAGCCGTATAGCGTCCCTTATACGAGACACACCTTAGGACTTCATATGCGTTTTTTTTCTAATTGACAGGTGTCCAATATAGCGCACCTGGCCCTCCATTCCCCCCAAAAAAAATTCTTCATTACGCTGAACACTGACGGGATGAACGAAGGGTTGATGTGAAAGCATAGCGCAGCTCTCTAGGCTCATGCGGTTGCAGTTCATTAGCGTGGAAGATGCCAGCATATATTCTGCAATATTTGTCTCATTGAGCTGTGCACTGTGCGCTGCCGAGCAGGAAGACAGCGGACGGTGAATGGCTGCTTGCAGAGTAAACTGTAAGCGAGAAGCGTGCAGCCGCCTTCGTGTGTTTCAAATAGAATAAAGATTTACAGGTTATTTTTCTCGATTAGCGACTGCGTGAGAAGGCTTCATGTTCGCATTTTTTTGTTTGGCTTTGTCGTCGCTTTATTCATAGCCTTAGTCCAAATTAAACAGCTCAAAGGCGTTCCTTTTAAAGCGTGTACTCGGCGTCCTGTAACATTTATATAAGTCCGAAATGTCAAAGTGGACGATACTGCGCTGCATATCGCAGGAAGGTCATATCAAAGGGCGTCTACAGATTAGCATGGATCAAAACGTAGCCAGACGGCTACGAGCTCGCTTTCGAGCACCTCAGGTTTGTACTCCAGCACCGGGTACGCTTCGAGTTTCAGCAATGCATAAATACCAAACGTAACTTGCAGTCGCAATGTGTGGCTCGGCTTTTCTGTGTCCTTCGTCTTTCGACACAATTATTCATTCTAGTCTATGTATATTTTCAATAATTCCTATTTTCCATACATAATGTCAGCACAAAAATTTCACCACTGTCAGTCTTCATCCTTTTGCGCTCAGAATAGGTTGTGGAGTTCGAGTTGTTGGTCTATTCGGCTTCGCTATGCCATGTCATAGCCGCCTGCTTGCGTATTCGCTACCCTCAGCTTGTAGAGCCAGCAGACCCAATACCGTAAGAATCGATAACGTGGAGCCATACCCAGCTCAGTGGCTTGCTTAATGCAGACAACACACTGTGTAATTAGATTTCACAAATATATTTCAGGGAGGATCATAAGTCAAGGCAAAAGGTCATATAAAAATATAACGCCAGAAAAGGAGCTTAAGGTCAAATTTTTACGCAAAACCCCCAGTTAGAGTAGATTTGTAATAAGGGAAAAATTACTCATTGGCACCCACCCAAGTGCAGCCATACGATTACAAAGGAAAGCCATCAGAAACATCGCGGTTCAGAATTCGAGTTATTGATCAATTCGCTCCCGCCCTACCATAAGCTTGCCGTCCCGGTTAGCACAGTTGGCAGATCGACTACTCTGGTGAAGCGGTGGTCCCGGATTCGAACCCCGGATCAGGACGAATTTTTCTTCAACCACGAAGTTTCGGAGAAAGGTGTATCAGTTTTCTTTGTAGCCGTATGGCTGCGTTTGGGTGGGTGCCAATGAGTATTTACTCACTTTTAGGGGGCTTGCGGCCTGCAGGCCTAGTGCTCCACAAAATGAGCTTCGAACACCAGTGCGCAGCATGAATAAGAAATATTACAATTTTCTAGTTTCGAGTTTTGGTCCCGGTAGGAGCGAGCGTTGAAGTGTGCAGTGACGGCACGGTCGACAAGCTAACCTGGAGTACCACAATCCTAACGACGACAGCCTGGAAAGCAGTCACTGGTTGATACTGTGAACCATGGATGGAAGGTCCGCCGATAACTTTCAAGCCTAGTCATAAAAAGTAAAAGGGGAAGAGCGCGCCCCCCTCCCCTTGACCACACCACGTGATTGCGTGTGGTGAAACCTATCCTCACTGCGCGCGCGGATGCGCGGACCAGAGCTGCAAACTGACTAGATCAACCTCCTTAATGTAGATGCCCGCGACATGGGCCTCGCAGACGCGCCCACTAGGCGATAAAGCCCCACCTTGATGGACACTTCCGAGGCGTACACGCGATGCGCCTACGCGCACGGGCGTACGCTGGAGCCTGTCTGCGCATGAGCAAGGCGCGACGCGCGAGCAGGCGCGAGCGGCGCGCAGATATCTGTGCATGTCAGATATCGGCGCCTGCGCACGGGCGCTCGCGCGCGCGTCGGAAGCGGGGTCCGGTTTACAACAATCGGAGGACCGCGGGGCTCTCGGGGAGTCTTATTTTCACGGCTTGAAGCTCTTTCAGGTTCCCTCAAGTTTTCTTGGAATCCTTGAAGCTCCCCACCCATCTTTTGTTCACGGCTTGACATTCTTTCAGTCGGCTCGGGAGGGGGTGGTGGTGGTGGTGAAAACATTTATTAAGAAGGGACAGGAGGTATGTTTGGATCAGCCCTTAACGGACTGATCCTTACAAACACTAGGTGGAGGAGCCTAGTTTGGGACGCCAGTGGCGGTAGGGGGAGCGAGCTAGCACCAGGAGCATGGAGGTGCATGCTACTTTTCGACGCCCGTCGCGGCGCGTGCTGGGCGCGTAGGAGCTTCGCGTGTACGCCTCGGAAGTGTCCATCGAGGTGGGGCTTAACAAAACCAAAACAGTATGGACTGACTCCGAGAGCGAAAAGCGGGCGAAGGAGCGACTTGAGCACTTGGCATGCCAAGACTGACTGCGAGGGGTCGCACTCCCACCAAATTTTTTTCTCTTCCATAATGTGAACAACCGGTGCGTTCGGTGATCTCAAAATAATTAGGGCAAGTAAAATGTAAGAATATGTCCCAATTCTAATGGTAGTAATGACTAAAGGAATTGACAACCACCATGTTCGCCGCACTGATTGTCAGTAATAACGGCATACACCACTCCAATACACTGTTTTTTTTTTCATGTTTACAAGTGCTTCTTTGAAGACCTATGAGATACTGGCGTGCCTCTTCAGTATGTCATAAAGATCGATATTCATACTGTTAATTTAAATAAATAATAACTCAGGCAGCAAGATTGTAATGTGAAATATTTCGCTGTTGGCGTCGAAGGTGAGCAAAGTTTCAAAATTTCTTGATCGGCAATGTGGCACGAAACATCTAACGACAAATTATTACATATGAAAGCTCGTGCAATTGGCTTTCGGACGTTGAAGATTCTTTACATGGTGTCGCTGCGCGCAGTATAGTCTCTAAAATCACGTTAACTGCCTATACATTACAGAATGCAGGAACAGCGTTCATGTTTCTTGCGTTACAAACGTGAGTGGCACTCTTTTTTAAACGTGCGACACGAAAAAGCCAACTCAGAGAGATTTAAAATGCTTATTTTTAAACTTACATATTTCAAACCGCATTGCCGAGAAAGAAAGCGCAAAAAATGGGTTGACCATCGTTGTTGATGGTCGTCAAATTCATAATATGATTGTGCCTGCTGGAATCAAAAAGTAAAACGTTTATTAGTCAGTTTTATATAATGGACCGTATAATTGCGGAGCTCTATCATGTACTATCAGCAACGAATGAAACGCGAACAAGAAAACTGAGTTGGCAACGCAAGAACACCAAGGTATTAGCTCCTGCATTGGAAATACAAGCGAGGTTGAATAACACTTCTAAAGAAGAGTCTTCGCGCCTTCGAAATTAGAATAGTAGGAGCTAGTATTCAGCTTCCCCTGGCTAAGAGGTGCGTATTTTTCAGTCCGTGGTTCAGTTGTCTTGTTCGCGTTTCATTTCTTACTGATACTGTTCGATTTCCTGTGGAAAGAACCTGCACAGACAGCACACACGTGCGTCGCGGAACATGACTGTGTTCCGAGCTGCCTCATCTGCGGAGGCGGCCACCCTACCGGAGCTCCTGGCTGTGCCGGGCGGTTCCGGAAAGCCATCAAACCCAGCTCCCCATCAGGATCCAAACCGAAGACAAAGACGGGGCCCAAGCAGGCTCCTCCGCCAAAGGCGAAGAAAGCGCCAGCCGATCAGGAAACCAAGGCCAAAACCGGGCCATCGAAACCTGTCAAGTCCGCGACCCAGGCGGTGCCCCCGGTCCTCAACGCCATGGACTTCCCGCCCTTGGCACCCGTCCAACCACAGGTGAGCAGTTGGAGTAGGGCAGTCTCCGGGCCCCCTACCCGCCCCTCCCTTACCCGTCCCTCCCCTACCGAAACCGCCCTACAGCAGCAGGTAGAGGAGCTCAGGCGCCAGAACCAAATTCTAGCGCGCAAAATTCAGGAATTAGAGGCCAAACAGGCCGGGTCATCCGAACCAATGCAAGAACTTGAGCCAGACGACCAGGATGACGGATCATCCGTAACATCTTGCCTCACTAGCGTCTCGCGGCAGAGCGGGGACACGGTAGTTGAATCTACTGGTCGCGTTGCCGGCCTAGAGGCACTGCAGCGCCAAACCGAGCAACTGGAGGAGCAAGTGGCGGCCCTCCCGAATCAAATCATGTCAGCAGTCCGCGAGTCCTTCCAGGACATGTTCAAGGCAGCTTTAACGCAGGCAATTCCCGACCTCATGGCCCAGGTCACTGACTCGGTCCTTAAAGCCGTGCAGCCCTGGGTCAGCACCCAAATTAAGAACGCCATAAGCTGCGAATCCCCTCACCTCAAACGTAAGACAGCCTCCCGCCAGGCAGCGGAGGAACATGGTTCAGGCTCGGCAGCTGGTGGGTCGGTGCGGCCCCTCACTGGGGTTGCGCCAGCTCCCGGTCAGAGGTAATCCGATCGCCCTTAAATAAATACAACAAGGTGGCTAGCAGATGTAATAGGGATACTAAAAACTTTGAAAAATTCAAGATCATCCAATGGAACTGCAGGGGTTTCAGAGCTTGGAAAAAGCGGTCACACCTCCAGCTTTACCTGCAGTCCCTAGGTGACATGCCGGCGCTCTTTGCCCTGCAGGAGCCCGGCATAGACGCTAAATTATCAGGCTACAGCACCTTTCAGGGGGGCCCCTCTACGTGCATCCTGGTGAATAAGGCTTACACCGTGGTTCAGGTCGACTTAGACTTGAGTACCGAGCAAGAATATACAATGGTCCGAGTACTGCCTCTCAGACGCCGCGACCCGTCAATACATATCCTCAACATATACTGCCCTCCGCGTAATCCACGCGTAACTTTCAATGAAATCTTCCTTCGCGCGATAAAATCGGCAGCCAAAGAGCCTCTAGTGATCGTTGGAGACTTCAATGCTCCCAGCCTTCATTGGGGCTACCACTTCGAACAGGCAAGAGGACGTAAGCTGGCGGAGCTCATCTCCACCTTCAGCCTCACGTTGCTCACGGACCCGGCGTATCCCACTCGAGTGGGGAATTCGGTAACCCGCGACACGTGTCCAGACCTTTCTCTCGTTAAAAATGCTAGAGCGGCTGCCTGGGAGAACTTGGGAGATTCTCTAGGCAGCGATCACCTCCTTCTCCGGATTACACTCGAGGCAAAGGCAGCGCGCAAAAAATGGGGTCAGGCCAAGCTGACGGATTGGCACAAATTCCGGAATCACACTATCCCTCCCGTACTATTTTCCGGCGGCTACGCGGAGTGGGCTAACCACATATACAACATTCAGAAGCAACACGTCAGAACACTAGAAACCACCGAAGAGATCCCTGCAGTAGCCACCCACCTCCTGCATTTGTGGGAGGGGCGCCGGAACTTAACTAAACGGTGGAAAAAGCTGAAAACTAATCGCAAATTACGCGACCGCATATCCAAACTCACAGAGTAGGCTGCAGCGTATGCTGCCGAGCTCTCAGATTCAAATTGGATAGCACGCTGCGACGCCGCAGCTCATCAGATGAGCTCGAAGTGGACGTGGCGTCTCTTTCGCAGTCTAATCGACCCCTCCCAAACAAGAGGGGAGACGCCAAAAGCAGCTCCGTCGGGCTCTGCAAGGGTTCCAAGGTACGACGGCGCAACTTGCGGACACTCTGTGCGACAGATATCTCTGTCGTATGGAGGACCCGCCTGGGCCAGAGTACATGTACTCTGGCAGGCCTAATGAAACACTCGATGCCCCTTTTGAGTTGCACGACCTTACGGCGGCCTTAGCAAAAATGCGCCGGGGTACGGCTCCGGGACGGGACCACATAACAGTCAGTAAACCTGTTAGTGAACCTACCGGACTCAGCCTACCTTCATTTATTAGAATACATCAACCAGATCTGGGACGGGCGTCCACTCCCTCCCGAGTGGAAAACGTCACTTGTGACGTTTATCCCTAAAACAGGTAAGGCCGTGAATACGGACAACCTGAGGCCCATGTCACTGACCTCATGTGCGGGCAAGCTTATGGAGACGATGGTACGGGATCGCCTCTCTCCATACCTGGCGAGTAAGGGCTTCTTTGCAGTCACCATGTTCGGGTTTCGCCCTCACATGTCTGCACAGGATGTCCTTCTCCAGCTGCACAGGGATGTAATACGACCCACAACTATGCAACACAATGACAAAGCCATCCTCGCCCTTGATCTGAAAGGGGCTTTCGACAATGTGAAACACGGATGCATCCTGGCCAACTTGAGTTATACCGATTGTGGGGCTAGGACCTACGCGTATGTAAGAGATTTCTTGTCTAATCGCCAGGCCTTTCTTCGGATTGAGGACGAGGAATACGGCCCTTACATGATGGGAACACGGGGTACCCCTCAGGGAGCAGTGTTATCACCGCTCCTGTTCAACATTGCTATGATGCGCCTCCCAAGCCAATTGGCCCGGATGGAAGGCATTCAACACGCGTTATATGCAGATGATATTACAATCTGGACCACTCAGGGGAGCCTTGGGGACATGGAGGACCGCCTTCAGCAGGCTGCTTCCATAGTCGATGCGTATGCTAATGACTGTGGGCTCCAATGTGCTCCAGCGAAATCAGAGCTTCTGCATGTCAGAGCGAATCCAAAGGATAGGACAGCAATACAGATATCTCTGTCATTAGGTCCTATTAGAGAGGTGGAGGAGCTCCGTATTCTGGGCCTTTTCATTCACCAGAGACTCAGACCGGACTCCACTATTGCGAAACTCAAGAGAGTAGGCGAACAGGTAGGGCGCATGATCCGCCGCGTTTCCAACAAGCGGGGTGGTCTCCGGGGCAGGGACGCGCTTCGGCTCGTCTATGCCTTCGTGACTAGCCGGATCCTCTACGCCGTGCCATATCTCCGCACTACTAAGCAAGACGAGACGCGAATAGACGCCATCATCCGCAAGGCAACTAAGCGAGCCCTGGATCTCCCGGTGGCTACCTCTAATGCCAAACTCAAGGCATTGGGGGTGCTAAACTCCTATCAGGAGCTGCGGGAGGCCCACCTCGTGAACCAATACACGCGGCTCACGCAGACGGCTCCTGGGCGGCGCCTGCTTAACCGCTTACACATCCAACACGACTGCACTCCAGAGGAGGCGGAGCGCATCCCAGTACTATGGCGCCATATGCTCTGGGTCTCCCCGCTCCCCCGTAACATGGACACCGACATGCATGAAAACAGACGACAAGCGCGGGCTCGGGCTCTTGAGAGACAACACTGCTCCCGACCCGGTGTATATTATGGTGACGTAGCAGGGCCATCGCCCACGGGATTTTACTCGGCCGCTGTCGTTCACCAGGAAATGCACGTTGATGGACTCTCCTTTCGAGCCCCGAATTCAATGCGGGCCGAGGAAGAAGCGATAGCGCTTGCTGCCGCCCGCGCCAATTCGAGAATAATCATCACGGACTCCCGAAAAGCATGTGAACATTACTTGGCAGGGGAGATCTCCCCCTTAGCTGCTTGTCTTCTACGACGGACTGCCACTGATCCAACACCCAAACGAATCATTTGGGCTCCTGGCCACCAGGGCTTACGAGGTAATGAGGCCGCTGACGCGGCTGCCCGAGCGCTTACTCACCGGGCTCCTCATCCCAGCTCTTCTGGCTCGGAGACTAACCAGCCGCTGCTGCGATTCAGGGAAATATTAACACATTATAGCGACAACCACAGCCTTTTCACGGCCCCTGCAAAAGGGCTGAGTAAGACGGAGGAGCGAACTTTAAGGCGCCTGCAGACAGGTACTCTACTCTGTCCTGCAATCTTAAAGCATTACGATCCTAACACGGATGGGCGATGCCCACACTGTGGGGAGACCTGTGATATCTTCCACATGGTGTGGGCATGTACTCAAAATCCCCACCTCCCCCCTTCCCCTACCCCTTCCAGAGAGGCATGGGAGACTGCCCTCCTCAACTGCTCCTCGCTTGAGTCCCAGAGGGCTCTGGTGAAACGGGCGAGAGACGGGGCCTCGTCATGCGGTGTCCCGGACTAGGGACGCCGACCATGTAGCGGGGCCACTCTGTGGCTCCCAAACTCTTTTGCACAAAATAAAAGTTTTCACCACCACAACCCCACAGTTTTAAAACTTTATTCTTTACGCGCTAAAAACACCTGGTTTACAACCTTACCCTGTTAATGCCACCGTTTTTAGTTGGAAAGGCTCGAATTATGGAACCTTTTCTGAAGACCAAACTTTTTTATGTATTTTTGCCTCCTTAATACGGAAGCTCACGGTCTAGACAATGGACGAAGAGAAACTGCACAGTGTATTGGGCTCCATGTATTCTTGCAGCGGTAATATAGACAGCGATGAGACGAAAATCTCGTCTTACCCAACGAAGTATTTCCTTTCTTGTCTCTTGAGTGCTCGACAGCGGGAAAACCAGTTCAAAAATACAAATACCAGCATTAGGCGACTTCGTAGTCATGTTGTCATAGTGCCCGGAAGACACACCTTATCATTTATCATATTTTATGAATGACAGCTGAGGATGCTTTCTGTGTAGTTTGTACTGCGTTGAAAGCCGCCTTCAGCAGCTATCCACACACAGGCTTAGTACAGATATTAACTACTGATTTCTGGTAAGTGAGCAGCCTTAACAGGAGAAACGTGACCACGCCATGAGACGCCACCGTCTCATAGAACACTAGGCGTTTAAAACTATATCACATTATTTTGAGAATAATGGCGACAGCATGATTCACTTTTAGCTACAAAGATTTTCTCTAATTAGCACTTAACCGCCCACTCCTGTGCAAAGAACTAGAAAGTATTGACAGGTTTTTATTATATCTTTTTTATTCATGATGCAATATTACGCACCACTCCTTGTATAGGTGATTACTCTTCAAAGCCAAGGTTTATATATGTAGGGGACGTGAGTGTATAGATAAAATATAATATCCCCTCTTCCACTCAATGTTTCTCTCAGTGTTTGCCAGTGGCCTGCTGTAATGATGTTGTCTTGACGAATACCTCTTTGCCATATGTCCAGGTGTACGTTCATATAGACAGCACAGTGTTTGTCAGAAATTTACAATGCGTTTTTAGTTTTTGAAGTCAATTAGCTACCTTGGCAGGTTTTTATTGTTGGCTATTGAGCCACGTGCGCTGTGAAAAAAGAAAGGAATGTCACTCAAATATGTTTTTCGCTGTTATTACTGCCTCGTAGACGAAAAAGGCAGAACTCAGGGCTGCACTGTGCATTGATAGCAAACTATGTCGTGCATATATATAGACAACTTATATTGTCAAAATGTTTTGCTGATTTTTCTCCCGCTTTGCTGAGTCTATGTCGGCTATACTCATCGGCATTTCAGCCGTTCTTGTCGACTATACAAAGCGCTCTGTTATACAGCTCGGATACAGAAAAACTGGACGCGATGAAGTTTGCTGCCTTTCTCGGGCTCCTGGGAGTCATCGCTTTTCGTTCGTCCTTCGCAGATAAAGATACAAGCAGCGAGCCACTGGATGTTATTAGGGTAAGGAATTATTCCGTACTCCTTCGCACTTACTCATAGAATTCAGGAGGGCATTTGATACAAATTTTATGCTTTTAAAATGTTTTTGAGATACAATAAAATTAGGCACCAATAGCTTACCACTGCTGCTAAACAGGAAAGTATGCGATAAGTGTATCTTGCCGTACTCACCTATGTGGCAGAAACTTGCAAGCTAATAAAAATGCTTTAAATTAAAATAAGGCTAATAAGAAAACTAAGAAAGGGAAAAACGGAGCATATTTGTCCACAGAATTAACGCGAGGTAATGATATCGCAGCTGAAATGAAGAAAAAATGGCTTTCAGCAGGGCGTTTAATGGGCAGGCAAAGTAAGCTATAGTATATTTTGGTAACGGACTGGAATCGAAGAGGCGGAAGCATAACAGAAACGGCAGTGTCTGCCGGATATGAGAATAAAACGTTTGTATTGATGAGTTCGACGCAGCTTATGGAACTGACGATAATGGCGATAAATGACAGTTTATGGCAAGCGAACTGTGCGGTCTCTCTCTCTCTCTTTAAACACACACACGCGCACACACACACACGCAGGTGGTGTCTGCAGCCTGTGTGGAGTGACCTCGGATGTTATCCACGTGCTCTGGGCCTCCCTTTACAATCCCCAGTCGTCCCAATCCATCATCTCCCACCCTTCGAGGGAGGCCATGGAGGCGGCGCTGCTCCGCTGCCATGACCCACAGTCGCAACGGACTCTGGTCGCCAGGTAGTGAGACGCCATTGGGGCTCCGGAATAGGCGCTCCAACTAGATTTGTGCGGACCTGGGCCAGCAGGGCCTCGCCCCAACCATCTCCTTGCACATAGTCAATAAATGTTTACCCCCACCGCCCTTCTCCGTTCCATATTCATTTTAAGACAAGCCTTCCTCTCCTTTAGGTGACACATCTTGATATCATTATTATTGTTAAACTTAATGCATTTGTTATCTCTGTTCGTGTTAAACGAGAAACGTACGGCGCTGGTGGCTCCTTCCCCCCCTTTCGCCGGTAACTGCTGTGTCCTTGGAAATCCTAGATGGGTTAGAACATGTACAGCACGTCGCGCGCTTCGGACGCTGTCAAAGGCCGTGTGAAATGGGGAGTGAGACCGCGAATGGCCTTGTCAGGGTCGCAAAGGGTCGACGACCTTTTCCGTTGAGAAGAAATGAACTCTCAAGTGGGAGGGGTCAGTAGGGTCGGCGACTTCTCAAGCCACCAGTCTGTCCAGCTAAGCGGTGGAGTTCTGTTCACTGGCAGCAGAGGCAGTAAGGCCAATGCGGGAGCGCCTCGATGGGTTGCAGATGTAGCGAGATGCATATACGAAACCACGCGCCCTGCATGTTTAGGAAGAGCGGGGTCCGCTCAGTCAGATTCTGATGAGTCCTGGGCTCCGCCCACTTGCATGTATGGTGCCATTGCACTGTTATTGGTCGAAATTGGGCAAGGGTAGACTAAGTAAAGCTCCTCCTAATTGTCGAAGGGTTTAAAACGAGCGGAAAACATGGAATTACGAAGAGCGCGCCAAGGATAAACCTTGGTCGCCTTTAAACAGCCTTTCTTTGAAACCGCCTTTTCCTCTTACTGATTTTATTTGCGTGGTTTCTGTAATCAATCAGTTTTGTTTGTCAAGAAGCTGGAGTTTGTCCCCCACCGGCAACGTGTCGCCTGACAAGCGGATGAACACGCGAACTGCTCTTCGTACTGCTAAAAACCGTGTATACTATATTCGACCAACGTGCCATCGTTAATCGTCACCATCGACGAGCATCTTGGCCATCCGACGTCTACGAAAAATTTAACTGTTCTTGAGCGGCAGTTAACCACAACGTCAAATATGAGGCCGCGGCTGACGTTAGATGGTCACAAATAGGATCGTGTTGGGGTGCTTGTTCGCTTCTGAAGGATATCCTCCCAGTCTTGCACAATCGCACAACAAACATTGTCTTAAAATTAATATGGAACGGAGAAGGGCGGTAGTGGTAAACACTTACTGACTATGTGCAAGCAGGTGTTTGGGCCGTGCTGGCCCAGGTCCGCACAAATCTAGGTGGAGCGCCTATTCCGGAGCCCCAATGGCGTCTCACTACCTGGCGACCTGAGTCCGTTGGGACTGTGGGTCATGGCAGCGGAGCAGCGCCGCCTCCATGGCCTCCTTCGAAGGGTGGGAGATGATGGATTGGGACGGGTGGGGATTATAAGGGGAGGCCCAGACCACGTGGACAACATCCGAGAAGGTCACTCCACACAGGCTGCAGACATCATCAAATTTTTTGTCGAAGTGTTTCAATGCTGCCGGGCACAGCATTGTATTTGTAAAAAGTTCGAGAAGGAGCCGTTCGTCTGGTCTCGTGAGACCCTTACAGGGTTCTAAAAGGCGACGATGACTGTCTTTTATTATGTAGTGATGTCTTTCATTGTAATTAGAAATTGGGTCGGCCCGGAGCAGGCTTCCGGAGCAAGTTTAAGTGGCCGGGGAGAGAGCGCGCGGGCCGCCTGATCGGCTAACTCATTGCCCTGGAGTCTATAGTGGCCGGGAGTGGTGCCAACCCTAGAGATTTTTCCCTAGATCTAGAGAATTTGGACGTCGTTTAGGGGGAAATGGATTTTTTGTGTAATCTAGGGACATTTCATTTCCTCGGAGGGTTGTTTTTTTTTTCTCCCTCAAATTGTGAAGACAGCACAAGCTTTTCGTTGTTTTTTTTTCTACAACTGACGGAGGCCCGCACAACACCGTCCCGCACTCGAATGAAGCCTGTCTCACATGGAGGCGAAAACGCTTTGTTGCTGCAGCGCAAAAGCTGTTTAGAGTCATCGCGGTGGCTACAGCAGTCAGAGCGGTGATAGTCCAAGAAGTTGAAAATTTTTCGCAGCGCTGCCCTGCTCAATTTTCAGTCGCTTGCATGCATGTGAACCAGCCATTACGCGGACGTAGTCCGACGTGTATGGTCCCTGACGTGGCCAGTGACACCCGCTGCTGTGATCTGGCGCGCCACCGCCTTCCCTCAACACGCGCGCCCCTTCCTCATGCTGCAGTTGGAGCTCGCTGCACGACGTGAAATTCCTATTTAGTAAGCATATTTGCATGTTTGTTTTGATAACTAGGAAAGAACAAGGGCGCCATTTTTTTATAAAGCAGCACCGTGTTTGAAATCTGAGCTAGTCTAACTAAGGGAACAATTCCCAGTTGACCCGCCGCGTGGCTCAGTGGTTATGGCGCTAGGCTACTGACTCGAAAGATGAGGCTTCGACCCCGGCCTCGGCGGTCGAATTTCGATGGAGGCGAAATTCTAGAGGCCCGTGTACTGTGCAATATTAGTGCATGTTAAAGAATTCCAGGTGGTCGAAATTTCCGGAGCCGTTCACTATTTCATCCCTCTTAGCCTGGGTCGCTTTGGGTGTTAGACCATCCAAAATCATAAACCATAATTTCTAGTTCCATCACGACGAAAAACGTGGGTTGAGGTCACTAGAGGCATAGAAATGCCAATCACAGCTTCATTGCCACCCTCTAGAGCAATCGCAGCAAATGAACAAGCAGCTTTTATATCGCAGTTTCCGTACACTCCTCAAGCGACCTCCAGGCATTTTGTACGTGGTATCCTTCGGCTGAAGTCTAAACCGACACAACATGATGGAAAAAAATTCAGTTAATTCCACATGGCGATGTATGTTTACTGATATCTTGCGTGGAGTGAAAAAAAAACATACGATATACAGCCTTTAATTTGTAATTTCCAAAGAGCGCTGCGGTTTATCTTGTAGCTTCAATTAGATGTTCTTCACTTTACATCCTTAATTTCAAATTTACAGCTAATTTGCTTACCAACGTCTGATAATAGGGTAGCTGCATGATAAAACTTGCTACAGAACTACGCATAAATATGCAATTTTATAACTTTACAATATAAAACTGAACACTATTTTTCGTATCTAGGGAAAACTAGGGAATTTTTGGTTGCAAATTGGGAGAGAACGGGGTCTGAAGGTTGGGAGCACAGCCGGGAGCCAAGATGAGGTTGAAAGTTGGAGGTAGCTGCACCGACAGCAATTCTGTAGGATGCGCCAGACGAGAGAAGGTATCCAACCCAGCTCATAATTCCGACAGGCCCCCCTTCGAGTCGGTATGATGTGTTTCACTCGTGCGAGGGAGAGGGCGAGCGCAATCGTGATATCCTCCGCATGCGTTGTGCTGTAGGCGCAGAACGTGAGTCCTGCCACTGTGTTGGTGTTTTGGACCAGTACCACTGTCAACCACTCCCCAAGGTGGGAACCGGCGATATCCACGTAGCGCGCGTGTTGTTGTCGACCATAATGTCGCTCCAGAGCTCCCACCTCGCCTGGTGACGGCCATTGTGGGCACTGGGTCGGACCCTGAAGGCGCGTCTCCATTGTTCTAGCGCTCATACCCGTCCTTCCAACATGGCGGTGTGTTGGATATGAAGTCGGTCAAGAATGTGGCGACCGGATGGCGTTTGTGTTGGGCGCATGTATTGGATGACGAGATTGGCGTCTCGGTGTTCCCGATAGCTGTTCAGCGCCCCCATGTCCAGCAAACGCTGCTTGGATGTGGTACTAAGAAGGTCAAGAGCCCGTTTGATGACTTTGCGGCGTATGACTTCGAATTGGTCATTGCCGTATCCGAGCATGTGAAGGTAGGGGGTTGAGTACAAAATTCTATCGCGTTACGAAGGCATGTGCCAGCCGCAAGGCATCTTTGCTTCGTAACCCCCCCCCCCCCCCATGTATTACAGACCCGGCGGACCATACTACCCACCTGGTCGCCGAACATGCGGAGTTTCGCGATTATTGTGTCCGGTCTCCGTTGTTGGTGAATAAATGCGGATCTCATCGGCCTCTCTAATTGGACCCGAAGGGAGTGTGAGGTGAATTGAATTGTCGTCCCGAGGGGAGGAGCGAATGTGGACAAATTCTGATTTGGTGCGGAGGACTGCATTAAGTGAGATTAGGCGAAGGCACAAGACTAACCTTTTACTTGCTAATGGTGCAAAATTCTGTCAACTCAAACGCAATTTTTTATTTTCTTTCAGAATGCACCCGTGTTCAAACATTTGTTTTCATACAGAGAATAACGTTCGTGAAAAGCATCGCAACTATTGTCATGTTAGTTATCCAGGAGCTGGGTGGCGTTGACGTAACATCGAAGGAACGTTTATTACTGCTACTTAGTAGACTGCAAGCAGGTTGAATACTGAGCGCGATGAGCGCGTACAGGCGGTCTTTCAAAGCCAGCACGGGCCACCATATGAGCGACAGGTGAACAGTACGCACGCGCATACAGTACGCAATAACGCTTTATGTACGTGGTGTCACGCGGACACAACTGTGATAACTATTATCTAATTATTTAAAAACTTTGAATTATTAGTGGCAAGCGGTGATATTTCGGGCCTCCTCACAGGCGAGTGTCTGTGGAGCCGTTCCGCAGGACAAAAAAAGTTGAAATGACCAAAACAGAAAAAATGTAATGAAGTTGGTGGTTACGCGAGAGAAAGGTAAAAAACAAAGCCTGTCTGCTTTTATGTTTTTCACTGGCAATGAGTTTTACGTAATTGTTCCTTTTTCGAAACGTGGCCGTTTAGCAGTGGCACAATTCAAATACAGGTGGTCGTCTTGCCTACACCGGTGAACATTAACGCTGCCCCATTCTGTCTCTGAAATATTTGAGCACATATGTGAGGATGTTTTCGTGCAACGCATCCGTGGGCAGCATCCCAGTGCATGCTACGTCTTTTTCACACTCCGAACGTCTTTGGGCCCTGAGCTTCCGGCTATGTGCGGCGTCTGAGAGGCGTTTCGAGGCGTTTAGGGTGTCTTGCGACCACGCATCCCACCCGATGACGCTGAAGACTGTACAAAGCAAAAGCCCGGGTGCATCAAGGATGTGGTCGCGCACCGCGGATGTGGGCGCGCCGCTGGGCGTGTAGGATGGCCCTTACAAAAAAAGTTTTAGACAGTCTATAGAGAGTCTATAGACTTCTGTCTATAAAGTCTATAGACTGTCTATAGACAATAAAAATATCATAGGCAGTCTATAGAGAATCTATAGATTTATGGCCGTACACTTTTAGTAGACTTTTGTCTATAGACAGTCATAGACTATGAGTAGACAAAAAGCAATATCTATAGAAAGTCAAGAGAGTCAATAAGAAGTCTATAGCCTGTCTATAGACCATTTTTATAAGAGGGGTCATGGATATGCGCCTTTAGTCTGCCACACAACGCCAGCTGGCCTAACCACGTCCCGTTTTGTCTATCTAACGTTTGGGCAGAGATATGGGGATGTTGGTGAGACTTCTTGAGAAGCTGTGGCGAATCGAGTAACTGTAAAGCAGAATTTACAGCACAGAAAGGAATTTGGACGAATATTTCAAAATAGAAGGCGCGTTCGCGATCTCGCTCTTGCACAGCTAGTCTAAGGCTGTTGCAAACGCTACCCGAAACAGGGGTCATCAATCAAGCTGTGGAAATGCGTTGCTCAAGGAGCCTGGCATATATTTTCAAACTATCCATTAAAAAAAAAATCGGCAGAGACACACATGAGTGCTTGCGTGTGGGAATGCGAAGCCATTACTGTGGCGCGCCGCAGACAGTGCCTTCCACTGTCTGCGCTGTTTCCGGAGGTGTGATGGGTGACACCACCCGCACACAGACACACGCGCGTTTGGCACCACCCGGAGCACTATACGAGGAATGGTTTCATCACAATTTTGATACAAAAGCTCAGAGTAAACTGTACAATGCTTTGCTGAGCATGGTGAGTAATATTTTCTGGCTTTCCCTCGCCTTTCTCTTGACAGCGTTTTTTATTGATTGTAATTTCGGCGTGCAGCTATTTCACAGTGACGCCGTATGGCCCTAAGGATCTATAGCATGTCAAAAATAAATTATGAACAAAAGTAAAGCGGCGGAAGTAGCCGCGTTAAGAAAAGTAACACGAGGATTTTCACACACGTAACTAAATGCCGGTCGGGGACCTTTGCACAAGTGATGGCGAATGCTGAAACCTTTCGTTACAGTAGTTAGTGAGTCGGTCTGCTATAATACGCCCTGTCCTCCCTTCTTTGCACGGTTTAAATCTTGGCCATATTTCTGTCAACTTGACTGCAGCCAAGTGTATGCTCTGTCCGCCCTTCTCCCACAATTTTTAGTGCACTCAAGCAAACATTAGCAGCTCTCGAAGGCACGCACGTGATTCCAGAACAAAATTTGGTACGCTTTTTAGAGTTAAGTGCTTTTTTCACGGCACGTAATACTTGCTGGGTTTTCGAACCAAAAGGAAAAAAGACCATCCGCGACTACGACTGTCCGTGCTCAATCCCGTGCCTAGATTGTTTTTCTCTAGAAAATCGCAAAAAAAAAACGTGGAGGAGAGGCCAAGTGAACGGATATCTTGCTGTGCGGTTGCAACGGTCCTGATCTTTTCTTTTGCAAGGGTGGCATTATGGGCGAGATGGTGAATATTAGTAGCGGCAGCCAGCGCACAAGCGATCACGAGGCCGGCGAAAAAAAGTAATAGACAATCAATTCGTTTGAAGAGGAGGAAGTTAATATCAACCCTCATGTTGTCATGTCTCACCGTCTTCTCGTCTAAAAACGTGAAGCTTAATTTCTCATCTAGCAAGAATTCACCACTAACTAGCCAATTAGCGTGTTTTATCAAGTGGAGGGGTATCCATCAGTGTATCGATTAAGGCTGTGCGGACGATTTATACGAAAGAATGAGAAAAAAAGACGGCGCGATGGACAAAGACAAAGGAGGCATACAAAATTAGAGGACCGGCGCAACTAGCAAATTAACTTTATTTCGCACGAAACCCAACTTTTTGTAGGCCGACCTAGCCGCATCACACTTGCAAGCACCCATATAACGCAGGCTCATGGAGGCAATGCGCGTAGTCCGTCACATAAACATATCGAACAAGAAGCACAAGAATAAACCATCATAGTCACTATTTGTAACGTCCATACGGAAGGAAAAAACACAAAAAAATTACAAGGAAAAATAAAAAAATAACTGCACTACATCGGCACAGAGAGCAAAACAAGCACGACCAAGGGAAAACCATTAAGCAAAAAAAAAAATGCAACTGCGAGGGAAGTTATATCAGGTGACCAACGAGGAACAATGAAAAAGGTCAAAAATGAACTATTATGACCAAAGTGTGCCTAAAAAAACATAAAAGGCGAAAAGTGCGATTAACGGAAATGCTTCAACAACCGAAAACGAAAATAGTAACTGCGTTACAGATGACGTACAAGAAACGAGAAAATAACGAAAGATGGGTGTTAAGACCAAAGTCGCTTCAGAGGCCTAAAAACAAAAAAGAAATCCGCACGAAAAACGCCAAAGCGTCAAAAAAAGAATTCAATCTGAACGCCAAATGGAAGAACGATGAACTACAGGACCAAGAACCATATCAGACCTATAGATATCCTTCTAGAAAAGAGACCTCCTCATTGCTAAGCGTAATAGGTGGCTTGATAACGCATGTGCTTCCTTCTTTCTTAATATAATAAGCTTCCACAACTACCATGTCAATTGTGTTCCTTTCACTCCTGAAGAAAGTGATTTTCAAACACAGGACGGCAATGTCTGCCCACTTTTCAGTCATCCACTAGAAAGCTGCCTTCATTCTGGCGTAGATTTCGGCAATCTTCACCGTCTGTCCAATGTAAAAGAGACCGCAGCTTAGAGGAATCCGGTAAACAACAAAATCTTTCACTCAGTGAATTTTTTTCGTCCTTCACTGCTCACGCCGGTTGCTTTCCTGTGTTGTTCGTGGCACAAAGTTTAGAAAGCTTGAAAGGGGCTCACAATACTCGAATTCTTGGCTTTTATTTTTGGCATTTCTCTTTTTTCTTCAAACACTTGCGTGCTGAAGAACAGTTATTTGTCCTGGATTTTAAGGACTACCTTCTGTATCGCAGGCGTGCAAGGCATTGCCACACGCAGTTCTGCTGGCAGGGACGACAGACGATCCAACGTTGCAATGTTTGACCGCTGACCGCTTACCACTCGACACCTTTACTGGGAAAGTAACCTACGTATATCACTTCAAAGGACAGGATGGTCTACCAGGGTGAGTGCTGAATTTGGCTGATCCTTTTTTTTCGTGGAAACAATTCGACCAGATAAGCATTATCCTTACCCACTGGCATGACTAGAAATTCGTCTCCGTCTTCTCCTTTACAATATTTTAACGTAGCACCTGGGTCGAAAGGGCGGTGCCATATTGAGACGCCGATAATTGTTATATATCTCTGCTTCTATAACCAGCACTGCCACAGGGTGTAACATAGTGAAAGTCAAAGTACAGACCATTGGCACCGCTAATTTGCACTACTCTTTGCTTCTTCTATCGCTTAAAGTTTCTCGCACATTTTTTTACAATGATTAATTGAAAAATGCATAAAAAGTTTCGGAACTTTCATATTTTGTCAGGTTAAAGTCCTAAACCCGAAGAAAAAAATACGGACGACAAAGGTGGGTTAGTTTAGCAGGCTTCACGGTAATGAAAACAAAGCTAAAAGAAGGACAAGTCAGTTGAGGAGAAAATAAGTGTTCCTAAGCGGTGTTTAAAATGATAAACGAACACACCTGCAAAATGTGTAGACTGTATGGTCTGCAGTAGCAGAAACAGAACTTTGTCAATGGTTGTCCGGACAAGCATTCTCCCAAACCTGGTGATGGTGCCAACATCTCTTGGTGTTCAAAGATTCAGCAAGCAGTTGCACCGAAAATATCCTAGACGAACCTTCTTTTCCGCCAGCTAAAGCTTGCTCTGTCAGTTAACTAAACATTGTACGACGCTTTCCAGCCTGGCTTCAGCTACAGGGTCAAAAGCTCAGGTATCGCAAGCGCATCCTTTGTTATATAGCGGTGCGGTTGAACGATTGCGGTTAATGAGGCGGCTTAATCTTTTTAGACGTCAACTTTATTTCTTCACTTCATGTTCTCCAAGCGGCGATGGCTTTCAGTTTGTTAACTTTCAGCAAAGCCGGACGTTAAGTATTTTCATGCGTTCCAAAGGAGTGAAGATTATCACCTTTGCGCTGTTAAGAACAAGTTTGCTCGAACTTGCAGCACGATGCAATTTTTATTACGGATGAGGCAAGGGATTTAGATGAAGCACTTTATTAGCCGCTAAACCTTCATACGTATCGGCGGAGGACCCAAAGCACGGTACAGCTGTAAAATGAGAGGTGGAGGGGGAGGCTCTCGTCTTGACATCTCACTGTCACAGGTGCTCCAAGCCGGTGTGGTTAACCGTCCATCACGTCTCCTGCTGGCGGGTGGAAATATTTTTGTTTAACGGCACTGGTCCAAGTGTTACTGCTCCGTCCAAGCCCTGCCATCTTTGTCGTCTTTCTAGTCGTGCCCACCAAGCCGTCATCGCAATCGAGAACAAGAAAAAATGACAAGGACGATGACTCGTACATAATACAGGACAAGAGCGACGCTGGACATCGGGAATGGACGAATATAGAAGGGTTCGAGAAAGAAAGAAGTAATTTGTTTCCGCCACTTTGAAGGAGATGAGCGGCTCAAGCCTGGCTCATGAAGACGGCAGAACCACCTGTTGCCAGGAGACGACTCTCAAGGTTCATTTAGTCGACGCCTAACGATATCGGCGGCGGCGTGATGTTCTCTCGAGTGGGCGTTCAGTGGGGTTCGAGGTCAGGAGGCGATGAATGGTCTTACGCCAGTGGGGTTTTCGTTGGTTCCGGGGACAAGGCGGGGAGGGCAGTTAGTAGAGGCCAGGTATGGCACGCCCGCGCAGTAACGGAAGTCGTGAGCACCCCGCCGGAGAGCTCAAGGCACAAAAGGCTAGGAAGTTCTATGTTGGAGACGAACATGACCACCAGCGCCTTCACCAAATGCTAAGTGACTGCTAGCCTAACTGCAAGACGTGGTGGCGAAAGGCGATCATATGAAGTGATGACTGCAGGGCAAGCGCGGACGCTCAGCCTGCAGTAATGCCTTCTTCGAAGTCGTTCCTGGTCAGTGCAACATATGGGTTCTTGAAAGGCACCATCTTTTGCTGGCAGCAAACAGATTTCTCAGCCGTCATGAAAATGGTTGGCACGATAACAACTGCTTACGTAATGCCATGTATTCTTTACCAGCAGATAGGAGCAGAAATAACCTCTCATGTTTCGAAACAGTTGTATTTAGGGAGCACCCTTGAGTAGTGCCGATGCATCGGGCCATGCCGGGAAACAATGCAATGCCGTAAAATCATTTCATTACCGCTGAGGCTTGCGCAACACTTAGAATGTTCATATGAGCGGGGAAGAAAGTCGCTGCAGTGACCTGCTTTACCTTTTCCACCCCCCGGACACTGTAGGGTGAGATCTGGCTAAGAGGTCACACGTCATTACATCCACCTGCCACGGTGGGCAGGTGGATGCAGTGGGGCCGAGAGCGTGATAAGCATCGGTATAGAGAATATGCAGTCGTACGTAATGTGGCAGTTTTTACAATGCAATAAAACATCACCCCAGAAAAATGTATCAAAGATTTTGGAATATTGCAAGCATAGGAGGGAAACAGAAGAGTACGAAAGAAGCAGACTAGTTGGCCTCTTGGCAAAGACAGGATCATCGGCCGGTCTGTCGCCCGTTAAACACGGGCTTTCGGATGATAAGCAAGTTCACGATCCCGAAGACCAGCGCGATCGCCGCCGAATGATCAGCTTTTCAGTTACCTGTTGTTGTTAAACGGTATCTCGGCTGCTTTAGTTCACTTTTCCTGCGAATGGTATAGCACATACAGTGCGCTACCTTGTTGAATGATTAGCTTTTCAGTTACCTGTCGTTGTTAAGCGGTCACTCAGCTGCTGTAGCTCACCTTTCTTGCGAATGGTGTGCACATAAAGTGCGCTCCTTTGTTCTTTCGCCAAATTTCAATGATAGGCTCTCATTTTGGTGGATTTCGTAACCTGCGCACAGGTGTAATCAGCGTTTGTCGCTCGACGTAGTAAGTAGTAACCTGGTAGTGCAGCGTTTTCTTTCTGGCCAAACGCAACGTGATCTAGCTCTGCTGTGTTTTCCCTGAAGTGCGGACTCAAGCAACTTGCCGCTACAACTGCGTGATGGAATGCACCTCTAGAGAAACGATATTACGGGGAATAAGCAACCTCTGTTTTCAGAAAGGCTGCATTATAGTTCCTAATATTTCAAGGTATCCTATGCTTGTGTTATGAAGGAGCCAGTTCTTATAAACAAATAAACAAATTGATGAAGGAACAGCGGCAGCAGCAGCAAAGAAGAAGCAAAAATGACGAAATTGGTAGATTACTTTCAATTAAAATTGAGAAAGGAAAAAGGAACAAGTGTATGGACCTTACCAGTGCAGGAGAAGAAACCACCAAACATCAGTTCAAACTGGCCCAGTGAGCTAGTTTTATAATTGAAAAGTATTTGTTTCATAAGTATTTTTGTTATAAGGAATAACTATTATTCTAAAAGGCAAAGCCCCAGTAATTAACGCTTGATGGCCTGTTAAGTACTGAAAACTGCAACTTCTTATAGAAATATTAACACGGTAGGGTGCCACAAGAATACTCGCAGAAATAAGAAGTTGAATCCTTTACTCACAGAGCAGGAAAAATATATTACGCGTGAAAAAGCTACGATTGATTCGCCTAGTATTTGAATGGCGCATGATTGATAAATACGGAATTATTCAACCATTATATTCAGAAAATCATATAGCTCTAGATGGAGCCGTGGAAGAATTAAATTAGTCTGCGTTTTTTGAAGTAAGATAGGACCTCGGTCATGACTAATATGCCATCATCTGCCCTTTCCTGCTCACTAATGAAACTTGAACTCAAATATTTTGGCACTTTTCAGTTATAACACAGAGAAAGAACTTTCCATCGGGAGCTCTGAGGATAGTGAGTTCGGAATAACTGACAGAGAAGGGGGGTTGTTTTCATGGTGAGATTGAAAAAATGAGCAGATTTTAACGTCTTGATACGAACCTTCCCAGAACATGTTAGTTTTGTCCCACTAAGCAATAAAAGAGACATCATTGTTCAGGGTCTTAAAGAATAGATATAGGCATTTATCTCAGCACAAAATCGTAACTATATTCGTAAAAAATACATGTATATGTCTCAATATATAGAGGGTGATTATTTCAAATCTAGAATCTATTGTAATCGACACACATAAAGCCAAAGGAAAGATAACGTTAACTTTAGGGCGTAAAAAACAACTGTAAACGCATACGACAAGCTTCCAGTAGAATAATAAGCTCAAAATTGCAGTTATAGCAGGCACAGCCATGCCAATACCTCGCAATTTATTGAACTATGTGAATGACTATTTCAATCACAACCTTTGGCAAATACGATAAAAAATCTAAAAAAAAGCAATCACACATACGCCAGATTTACTTCATTACTGAATAAGAACAAATATGAGTTGAAGAAACATTTCGCAACGCGATCTTCTTCGAAGAGGAGATGCTGAATTATTTTAGGTAGTGGTTGGACGTTAATGGAAATGTCAAGGTTATTTTTCCGGGGAAAAATAACATTGCAACATACAGAATATTTAATTCCAATTTGCGTATACCTGCATTTGCTGTTAAAGCATGGAAACAGTGACCACTCGACAGTGTTCAATTTTACTCAGAACGTAAGCTCGAAATATTTTCATCAAGGTGCCTATGTTGCGCCTCCCATACTTCTTTTTTGAAACAAAAACAAATTCAATAACACAGCTTGTCGCTGCATTACAGAAAAAAAAAAGACATCGTAATCGCCAGACCAGACTTATCTCCTCCCCCCCCCCCCCCCCCTCTGCCCTATCTCCATACAAAATGGAAAACTACAAATAATTAACTGCCTCTCTTTATTTTACAGAAAAGATGACCTTGTCACCTACGTCGTTCCCAAAGACAGCCCTGGCACGGCTCTTGCTTATATAAATGCCGGTAAGCAATTTTCCGGCGATATGAAACTGGCATACTTAAAGCATAGGTGCTTAAAAGAGGTGATTGCCTCCATCCAGACATTAAGAATAAATATGGAAGCTGAAAATATTTTACGCAGGGGTGTCGCCAATAAGGAATCTGGTATACACCATACCCTAGCCGCGCTACGACCACTCACGTTTTTGCGCAAGCCTATGTTCACAAAAAAAAAAAACGCAAGAACTCGACAGCAGCGACTGTTGCGAGTGGATTGGGCTATCTTCGTATCCAGGCAGCTGGCCATGCTCTATTGCTACCTGATTCAACATAATGCTGACAAGATAGTCGCAAACCGCAGCGAGCTCAGTGGATTCAGGGTCCCTAGAATGCAGAATGACGTACTGTGTTGCGTCTAGGAGGCATTCGCAAGAAGTGCGTCTCACACAATTAACAACGAAAAATTGACAAAGATTCTTTCTTCTAAATTCTGTAAAGCGTGCGAAAGCAGATTTTCATAAATGATAACGACGGCGATGAAGAGAGAATTATCTGTGTCTTCGCGCCCCAGAGGGAAGTTCACGAAGTCGATGATGTGCAGTGCAGAGTGTGATACGATGCCGCAGTCTAATACGAGGCGTGATTGGTTGCAGTGATACCTAGTGCTCTCATGAAGAGGCCAGAAAAGCTTATTTGTAGCTCCGCAGCGAGTTAGAAGTCGATTCGCGGATATATATTTGATTTCTTTTTATTTGCTTCTGTCACTTGGCGCTAACCCACAAACATCGCAAGGTCTTTGCAAACCACACACGTCCCAGGGCCTTGCTACGGGTTTAGCCATAAAAATATTGATTGGCACTAAACATTATGAAGGACAATTCACCTCTGCCTTTAGTGTAGGACGAGACAACGTGGAGGCTAACAAAGAAGGTTCAGCTTAAGTAAAGGACAACACAGCGAGCTATGGAAAGAAAAATGATAGGCGTAGCGTTAAGAGATCGAAAGTGGGCGGAGTGGGTGAGGGAACTAACGCGGGTTATTGACATCCTAGTCGAAATCAAGAGGAAGAAGTGGGCTTGGGCAGGGCATGTAATGCGAAGGCAGTATAACCGCTGGTTTTTAAGGGTAAAGGTGTGGATTCCAAGGGAAGGCAAGCGTAGCAGGGGCCGACAGAAAGTTTGGTGGGCGGATGAGTTTAAGAAGTTTGCGGGGATACGGTGGCCACAACTGGCGAAGGCCAGGGTTAATTGGAGAGACATGCGAGAGGCCTTTGAACTGCAGTGGGCGTAGTCAGGCTGATGATGATGATGATGCTACAACGTTAGTGGCTCACTTCAGAAATTTCTCTGTGCACAGTCACTGTTGTCCGATCACATTCACAGATTTATCGCAATTATCGCGACACAGTTTCTATATCCTTGTTTATGAACTCCTCCACATGTGCATTCTACTGTAATTAGTATATCACTAATTGGCACGTCTCTGCCTCATTCCACTAACTGCCATGTTAATAATCTTCATATCAAGCCAACATCACATAAACATCACCCCCCATTATACCTGAGCCAAGTCAGCGTGCCTACGTTGCTTGGTTCTAGTGAAAGATGTGTACGTTATAATCCCGACCAAGCTTTATATACATCTTTACTTACGTAACATCAGTTACTTTATAAAGTTAATAATCTGAGCCATGCACAATTTGATTCACACTGCGAGTCGTCTTTTCAATTATTCTTATTAAAGACATACACGCGTGACGTCACGCATGACGTAGATTTTTCGACAAAGCAAAGCCGCCGGGACGACATCGGGTTTCCCGCTTAACAGAAGACTTAACGCTGTCGTGTTAAACCATAGTGGGGTGCAGGGCACGACTGAAAAGCCGAGAATGAATTAAATTTCGGCAAACTTCACTACAGTACTTTTTTTTTTCTTGTGGGCTAGCACTAAGGCCACTGCTGTATATTTTCCACTACCTGTTTAGCTCAACTTGACTTGAAATATATTAAAGCACATCATGGCCCGCCAGCAAATTTCGATCCGATGCTGGCCTCTGCATTAGGCCACTATCCTATTGTCGCCCACGAACATCCCCCCCCCCCCCCCCCCTGTTGAACTGCTTATCTCTTTGCCGTCGTCTTCCATCCGCGCGCAATAGATCTGAGGGTATATCTGAGGGTATAGATCTGAGGGCAGATCTGAGGGTATACTGCCTGTTAATGTGGAAACTTACGATGCACAAAAAATTGTCTTCATCAATCACTTCCCTTCAAAGAAACGTTCTTTTCCAGAACGTCTGAGTATGTACTAAATGCCTCCACATTTTTTTCCCGTCTGCGTTCCTAAGACCACGCCACGTTTTTCATTCGTCTCTTCAGAAAGGGTCCTCTCTTTCATTGTACTTACGTGCGAATGAAATATAGAGAATACGTGTAATTTTAGCGCTTTTATTCCATTGTGACCTCCTTCATTTGAGTAAAATGCCTTTCAGCACTGAAATGCAGGAAAAGTTATTCATTACGCCACTGAAATTTTGCAGCGTAAATGATAGGCTATTTCGGTATAGAAACCGCTGTTTGTACAGCACTCTTAGTATAAAACTGCTAGTAACAATCGTGAGTTCTCAATTTCTTCTAGGCGATGACTGTTTTGTGTGCGAATTATCGGCCAGTAAATGAACGAGATGTAGTCCAGGCGCCTGCTTTATTTTATTTTTCTTGTGCGAAAGTTATTTCTGGTTACATATAAATTTATTCAATCTTCCATTTCAGACACTTCAAAGCCAATACCAGCAGAGTTAGTTTACAGCGATTACAAAGGTTGCCTGATCAACACGTTGCAGCTGGGGTCGAAGAAAGGTGAGTTAGGAAGTTATGATGCCCAATATACTATTTTTTCTGCAGTTTAGGGCACTTGGAAACATAGTGCTTGCGACGAGCCTTACATATTCAAAAGTGAAGAAAATATTTATGAGGCTGCCTTAAGTGAGTGCCGTAGCGAGACTGCATAGAGTGGAAACACTTATATTACCGAACAGGAATCGTTTCACATATGGATATTATTGCAACACATTGACTACTTCAAGAGCGGCGGCGAGCAAGTAACTGAGTGCTTGAAGTGGGGAGCACTAAAATCCGGGAAAGTTAGAGCATGACTGAAAGCTCCAACTGCTAGATTTTTGGTCAACTTGACATCAGTTATGACCCTCCATCTCCAGTTCTTCCTTTCACAGCAGTTAACTGAAATTATATTGAAGTGTATTATTGCATTCTAACTCGTGGTTAGCCTTGCGCTGTCTGCATGAAACACTTTATAGTAGAAAATATGAGTATGCATGCGGTTCACTAGAATGCAATCCAGCAGCTCCAAGTTTTAACATTAAGTTGGCGGTTTTCGCATCATTCATGTCAGAACAAAAGCAAGATAATGAAATAAAATCTGTCCCTTAGTGAGCAAGAATGATGCCTAAATGCAAGAAAAAATTTTATTAGTTCGGTATCGAAAGTCGCTGCAGCATTTGTACACAAGTTTGCTGATTGCATGGGAAAATGCGGGACGTGAACTGCTTCATATCAGGTGTTCTGAAATGAGATCTGCAGGTGGGACGAAACAATCGGTGGGCCTAATCAATGTGTCTGACAACCAAAAGCCTGGTTCATGCTATTTCATCAATGGTTATACTTTCTTTTAGACGGAGACTAACAGAGACAGGGATCACAAACGCATTCCCTAACGCTGAAGCTAGTGTCCGTCGCGTTTGTTCTCGTGTCACTCACTCTTTAGCGCCGAGCAGTCATAATACATAGGCACCATAAGTAGTTTATTCTCTGGAGGAGCCGTCCTTCTATAGAAGCGGTTTTTATAACTGTTAAGCGGTGCTAATGAATGTGTCTAGCGTTGACAGAACCTCGCAGCAGTCTGCACGACCTTGGTAGACGACGCAGCAGTCAACAGTGATTTTGAGGATTGCGCAATGCAGAATAGGCTACCATGAAAAAGTTACTCGAGGCGCCGCCCACCCATGCGCAGAGCGCAGTGGTAGTGGAATGAAAATACCCCTATACAAAATCTCTCTGGCACCTACGTGGGCCGTTTTGCCAGCAACAATTTCGTTCTCCACCACTAACTACTACGCCAGTTAAATTTCCAGTGAGAATTTGCCACACATCCTATCTTCAACGTTTTTTTCCCGTAAAGCTATTAATGTTCTTGTCCATCTTATCCAGCAAGCAGTTACCCTTTTCTGGAAAGGAACTTCCGCATCGGTACTGAGTGGCGCTAGTGGCGTTTATACTATTTCTACTTTTGACTATCATGCTAATAATTATTTTATTGATTCGTGCGAACGAAGTGCATTCCTCGATGATGCGTGAAGTACAATCTGCCCTAGTTTAGTCTTCAGCTAGGGATGAAATGCTCGGAAGAAGCCGAGCACTGCCTACAGTCGCCCTCGTCGGATTGAAAGTGTCTGCTGTTTTGCGCTTGAAAGTTCTAAAATCTTTCATGCAATTGGATTGGAGCAGCACATTCTCCCTGTTGCGCAAACACAACTATGAACAATGTTTTGGTTATTGGTGAAATTTTAACTGTTTATATTCGCATAACTCACGCTCAAGTGAAACCTAGACGTGCGCACGCCACTTCACCTTCCGCGTGGTCTGCAGGACCTCTGCATAGAAATGTAGCGACCTTTGCCGCATCGAACCCACTCTTATGTATAAGGCACTCTCCTAGATTAGACGCTCATCGTTAAAAAATTCTTCTCTCATTGTTACCAAGACACTGATTTTTAAAATGTAAGAGGATAAACTTTTAA